>NC_087211.1:83049849-83069849 GCF_015104395.2 Macrobrachium nipponense | reverse complement strand
GCGACGATCTCAGGAGATGGCCAGGGAGTACAGCTTGGACCAGACTGTCTACAACGACCCTGTGAGTTTTCGAAACTAACTACGCTCGTGTAAGTCCCATTTCTGTGAATATTTGACTAGATAATTCAAAGGCTTCTATATGGACTACGTACACTAATTGCCAATACCTTCCAGAACCCCGAGTACACCTGGGCTTATGCCGTCGACGCCAAATCAACCGGGGACATGAAGTCTGCCAGAGAGGAGCGTCGAGGGGACGTCGTTGTGGGTCAGTATTCTGTCATGGACCCTGATGGCACTCTGCGCACAGTCGACTACTCGGTCGCTCCAGGCACTGGATTCCAAGCCAAGGTCACCAAGGAGAGGGCTGATGGCGTTTCCAGCAGTCCAGTCTCCACATACAGCCAACAGAATCAGTATTCCCAGTACCAAAGGCAGCGGTACAACCAGAATCAACAATCCTACAGGAATCAAAACCAGGAATCTCTCTCCCTGAATCAGAGGAACAACAGGAATGATTACCAAAATCAGTTCCAGAACCAGCAATACAGATATGAAAATGGTGAACGTTTCCAGAGCCAGCAGTCAAACAGAAATTACTTCCAGGACCAACAGTCTAATAGGGACAACTTCCAGAACCAACAGTACTACAGACAAAATTCCCAGAATCAGAACAGAAATGATCTCCAGTTCAGGAACAATGATAGGAATGACTATTCCAGTCAACGTTATGGATCCAACAGGAATTACTTCAACAACGATCAGTACAATTCCCAAAGGAGTTTGTATTCTAGGGATTCAAACAACTTCCAGTCATTTGCTCAACGTTATGGAAACACAAACAGACAGAATTATAACCAGTACAACACCAATTACAATAACAACCAGCAAACCCAACTCCAGCGAGCTAACAACTACAACCAGTACAACAGAGACTCATCACACTACACCACAGATAGGTATGGCAACAACAATTACAACTCTCAGGAACAGAACAGCAGATACAACCTGAACAACCAGAATAGAAACAACCAATACAACCGAAACCAGAATGAAAACCAGTATTACAGAACCCAGCAGAGGAACAACCAGAGGCAACAGTACAATAACAACAACAATAACTGGAACAGAGATTCAGACTACAACAACAACCCTGACTACTACCAGAGGTCACAGTACCAACAAGGCAGTCAGTTCCAGAGGTCACAGTACAACAGAGAAGGTCAGTACCAGGGTTCCCGGTTCTCACAGAACCAGCAGAGAAGCCTGACCCAGCAGAACTCAAGACAGAACTCCCAGTTCTATTCTCGCCAGAACTTCCAGAATCAGAACAGGTACAGCCAGAACTACGCTCCCATCAGTGTGGTTCTCGCTTGAGAGCACTGGTTAATTTACTCGGCACTGGAATGAAAACATTGGCCCTTCCAAACTCGCTGACGTATGTCACCTGAGAATTAAAAACAAATAAAGAAGAATATGTTTAAAATGTAACTATAGATAGTTATCAATAATATATTTTGGCTTCTTATGTTGATAACTGTCTTAATTTTCATTTGTCATACAAAGTATTTTCTGCATGACGTATTTTTATAATAAAGGCAAACTACTTGAAATACCACCAAACTTTGTTTTCTCCTTCACCTAGATTTCAATATATATGTTTGTGAAAAACGTATGGTTTCGCTAAAGGTGCCACTATTTTACCTACTCCTGACTACCACTTGCTTGAAAAAGATTCTCAGAAGTTGTACAGAGGATTTTTGTAGCTCATCAAAAGTTTCCAAGTTATTTGCCAAGAGGGTTATTAAGCAAGGACATGTCTTCTTTTGGCCGGCTTGCAGGAGTGGTGTGCTACTTTACTCGGTTTTTTTCCATCTGTCCAGCCGCCTGTGGTGTTTGTGTATGGTAACACTGCGTCCGGGGCTTTAGATAGTCATATTCAGCTAACATTCAACAATAATAACAATATCCCATTTCGAATATTAACGGTGTAATTCGCATACAGTAAATTATTAAAACACATTTCAGTTGCAAATATACACCCTGATATCCTTTTATTTACCTAAAACTTACACATAGCGTAACTATTTAAAGCCCGGGACGCAGTGTTACCATGCAAAAACACCACAGGCGGATGGACAGATGAAAAAAAACGAGTATAGTTAAAAGGTTTGTCTTTTATTTAATCACTTGGATTAATCTTCATTGGTTTCTTCGTTGTTGCTTCTTCAACAGCTTCTAAAATGTTGAGAGATTCCTCGGTGTCATTGCTCAAGATTGAGGTGGCCCTATGGTAAAAAGGAATCAAAGGTTATTAAGGAAATAAATACTTTATTAGACATGTGAAACTCCTTTAAACCCTAAGTTATCTATTAGCAAGTGAAATAGAAAATATAAGTAAGAGTCATGGCAAGCCGCAGATAGTCGCTAGAAAACAATGACAAATTATCATAAAGTCTACGGTAATCGCACACCACATTTAACTTAATTGCGGCAAGGGAAATGCGAACACATTACCATAAAGTCTACGGACATTTCACCATATTTTTCACTTACTCATTGAGGGTTTTTCCGTATTTCAGTTACGCAAGGTGATTGTTTAAGTCTACGGGATCGGAACTTCATATTTCACTACCTCATAGGTTTTGCTTACATGTACAAACACAAGAGAAACAAAACAGAGATTTTATGAACATATTTAGGATAATTACACTAAAACCACTTAGCCATAATGTAGATACTTCAGACGAATAAAATCTCTAGTGTGAAAAAACAAATGAATATATATTGCTATTTCGAAATGCATATATCTCCTCTGTGATTGTATAAAATGTTATGTAGAATTGTGCAACATTTTTTCAAATTCCTAGATAGCTTGGAGATAGGATGTTTTAAATGTGTGTTCAGATTTCCCATTACATATTGTAAAAGAATATATATATATATAACGTAGAATGTAAAAAGAGAGAGATTTTCTTTGTCCATTCGAAACTACGATTGTTTCCTATTATGTCAACACTGTGAGATTAGAGGGTCTCCGAGATCCGTTTGCTTTCCTAATCTGTCAACACGTTTGATAAGTGATCGAATCGAGTCTTCGCATTGTTATTAAAATATGTCAGTCTTAATTATCGCTCAGGCTCCATTTCGATCGGGTACGTGTCTGTTGAGCAGACTGGACTCATATGTGTATGTCTTTGCCGAGTCCCATGTGCATGTTAAGTTGCATAAGATTTCGAAGCTTCTAGAAGAATTATTGTGCCAAACACGTTTTGTGTCATATCCTCTGTCCAGCTTTCGTAAGGAAGAGAGATTCATTATATCTTAGAACCGTGAGGCATTCAGATCTCTCTTTTTTTCTCTCTCTCTCTCTCTCTCTCTCTCTCTCCCTCAACATACTTGAGATTATATTAACTTAACGTAAATTGGTCACTTGTAACTTGAGAATTTCATATTTGATATTTTTTAGAGTTTATTTAGTGTTAAATAATGTTTTTGTGGAATCTGAACAAACATTGTTTCGTAACGGTGCCTGGTTTTTGGTAAAGTAATACAAGCCTGAAGCAAAGAAAGAAATTGGTATACCAAAAAGGTAAAGTGTGTTATATTTTTATTAGTTGCAACTAATATCTAATGGTTATGATGGTTTGGTAAGAAACTAATAACTGATAGGAACAGTGGTTAACTAGTAACTAATAACAGATGGTTACGAAGGTTTGGTAAAAACTGATGGTTAAAATGTTTTGAGTGAAAAGGTTTGCACTTTTACACATTGCAAATTTTTGTGTTTTGTGTTTGTTTCATTTTGTGCACTTGTTCATTTTCTTATTGAAGTGTGCCTTTTTATTTTATATTTTCATTTGCATTCACAATTTAATTGACTTAGTTATTTTCATTGCTTAATCGTTGCACATTTAATTGAATTTAACACTTGTGAATTAATTTGCATTTACTTAGAATTCTTTTCAAGTTTTATTATTGTTTAGCACTTGTGAATTAATTTCAAATTTTCAATTATTGCCTAACACTTTTGAATTTCAATTGAATTAATTTTCTCGAATTTTGTGGTAAATTAATTTTGATTTAATTTTACTTAATTGATTCAAGAATTAATCAAACTTTACTTTATTTTCAAGTAACAGTAATTTTCCCTGATATTGTGAATTTCACTTATAAATTTTGAGTTTCATAATAAACTTTTGTATTTAAAAATTTTATAAGTGTTTTTATTCTAACCAGTATATTTGCATTTGATTATATTTATGTTAGGTAGAAACCTAGAGTGGTAATTGATTTGCTTTCCTTCAATTTAATTGAAGTGACTTAGAACCAGGGAAGTACTTAGACTTCTGAAATCAGGGAAATACTTAGACTTTTAAAGTTGTTGATAGAGTGATGCCCTTTGATTAATTTAATTACTTACAAGATTACCTCACACCTGTTTTGATGAACTTAGTCTGATTTTCTGCAATACTGGTAAGTTGTTAAGGGATCACTGTTGCCTTTAGAGTATTCAGTCGTTTAATACCTGTGATGAGAGTTCAGGTGTCTGGCTTTTGTGAGGTAACAATAAATGAATGGTAAGTGTAGTAACCAGATACTTGGCACTTCGTAACATTATATATATATATATAGATATATATATATATATATATATATATATATATATATACATATACATATACAAATATATATATATACATATATATTATATATAGATCATAATTTCTATATATATATAGTAGTAATAATTTCGTCCCCTCATGGGATCGAACCACTGTCCAGTGGACGAGAACAAAATCAGGATGGACAGTGACGTTGTCAAATCGGCCAACAGAGAGGCTATAAGTTTATATCACCGTCGAACTCGGTGTTTTCGTAATTAGAATCGATATAAAACTCCCTCTACCATGTTAGCCAATTCGAACGTTTGACCCACGTAGCCTTATTATGAATAATTATCACATCACTGCCCGTCCTGATTTCGTCCTCGTCGAATGGACAGTGGTTCGATCCCATGAGGGGACGAAATTATTATCAACTAAAAATTCCCCTTCGGTACATTTATGAAAATATATCAATTCCGAGGTAGAGCAAATTAGATATTAAAGGACATTTGTAGCTCGAATGATTTATACGAATCACGGTGATGTGATAATTATTCATAACAAGGCTACGTGGGTCAAACGTTCGAATTGGCTAACATGGTAGAGGGGGTTTTATATCGATTCTAATTACGAAAACACCGAGTTCGACGGTGATTTGTAAGGTCAGAATCGATATAAACTTATAGCCTCTCTGTGGCCGTATTCCGGGCAAAACGTCACCTGTCCGTCCTGATTTCGTTCTCGTCCAACTAAAGGAGACTCAAGAAATAACAGAAGAAAAAAATTTCCATATATAAACAAAGTTTACTTAAATATGTAGCTCAGAAGATATTACGATCCATTTACCAACATATGTTAATGTAAATAGAACTATCGTTCGGTGGTCTCGGTATAATGCTGTATGAAACCATAACCACAGACCAGTGGTGGCCTGACCTATATCGTTGCCAGACATACGATTATTGCTAACTTTAACTTTAAATGAAATAACAACTATTGGGGCTAGAGGGCTGCAATTTGGTATAATTGATGACTGCAGGGTGGATGATCAGCACACCAATTTGCAGCCCTCTAGCCTCGGATCTGAGGGCGGACAGAAAAAGTATGGACAGTAAAAAAGTGCAGACACACATGACAGACAAAGCCAGCGCAATAGTTTTCTTTTCAGAAAACTCAAAATGTTATTATAAATGACTACCTATATTTTATCACGAATAGCACGAAAGGGATAATGAAGTGTTTACGAATAACAAAAAAGGCATAATGAAGAGTTAGAAGTACTCGTTGTAACGAAATGGCCCCCATAAAGTCCACAGAGAAGATATGAATAATTGTCATTAAAATTACTTACCTTAAAAAGATGAGAACTCCCTAGAAAATATAAAAGAACTGCGTCCTTCAGAGCCTCAGCTATTTCGGTGAAATAACTAGAATTAATAAATAATTGTCCAAAGAATTTGTCAATCATTTATTTCAAATCGCATTCCTCATATATCAATTCCTCCTTGGAATTGATATATTTTCATATACGTAACCTTCATTAGTATTGAAGGTTACGTCTAACCATCTATTTCCTAAAGTTATTCCTCAAGTTTAAATATATTATTTACCCATCAAATTATTTTTAATAAATATTAAAAATAAACATTTGTATAAGGAAACCATTTTTCTCTAAATGACATTCCTGAGACATTAAAAAAAAGAGTTTATATCTCTATTACATAACTTTGGAATTCATTTTAATAAATATACAAAATAAACATTTCTATTAAAAAAACATAATTTTTCTCTAAGTGATATTCCTGAGATATTGAAAAAAGTTAACGTCTACATTACACACCTTTAGAATTCTCTTTAATAAATATTCAAAATAAACATCTCTATAAAGACACCATATTTTTTTTCTAAATGACACTCCTCAGACATTAGAAAAAAAAAACATATTCTTTTGTCTCTAAATGATATAGACGTAGCATTTCTTTTAATGTCCAAGTAATGTCATTTAGAGAAAAGAATATATTTTTTCTCTCTCTTTAAATGATATTCCTCAGACAATAAAAAGAAATGCTACGTCTATATCATTTAGAGAAAAAACCATATTTTTTTCTCTATATGATATAGACGTAGCATTTTTTTTAATGTCAGGAATATCATTTAGAGAAAAACCATATGGTTTTTTTCAGACACTAAAAGAAATGTTACGTCTATATCATCTATCTTACGAATTCTTTTGAATAAATGTCATATATAGCCCTTACTATAAAGAAACCACATCTTTCTCAGGAGAATTATATTACACTAATCACGACTACACGTTTGTCAACTCGCTCTAGTTAAATCAAGTGGGCGGAACGTGTTAATCCTGTGGCCTTCTATGGTCAGCCTTGGGTGAAGGTCTCCCAGAGACCTGACCTGAAAATATATATATATATATATTCTTTCTTTTTTCATTCTTTACTACATCACCATGACATTTTTTCTTATATTCACAAAGAATAAACAACGAATGTGGTTTGATATCTAGTTAGCTCTACCTCGACGAAGTAAGATAATACTGACAGGGAATTATGATTGATAAGTGCTTTGATATCTAATAAGTTCTGCCACGACAAAATAAAATGATATTGATAGAGAATTATGATTGACAAGTCGTGGATTCGAACCACAGGCAACACTTACCTCAACAACCCCCCCCCCCCCCCCCCCCGACTTCAGTGATGGGTCCTTGTACCGCTCGGCTGTCAATATATATATATATATATATATATATATATATATATATATATATATATATATATATATATATACATATATACATATATATATATATATATATATATATATATATATATATATATATATATATATATATGAGTCATATCGCATTACCGTGATTCATATACATAAATCGAGCTACAAATGTAGCCGACGAAAAATTTCTATCGACTAAAGAAATTCCCCTTCGGTGAACATATATGACAATATATTAATTCGGAGGTAGAGCGAAGGAGATATATTAAACGGACATTTGTAACTCGATGTTATATATATATATATATATATGCATATGTATATATATATATATGTGTGTGTGTGTGTGTGTGTGTGTGTGCATGTGTGTGTGTGTATACATACACATACATACTAACAGCAATGCATTAATAGACTAAGCTTTGTAAACGGACCCCTCACTGGCTCCCAACCGATCGCAGTCGAGGACAGAGACCTCTTCCATAGGGACTCTCACCGGAGCAGTCGTTCCCTGGATAAAGAAAAACATGCTTTTGGGTGTCAGATTCCAACTGGTTCCAATACATCATTCTTCCTCGCCGTCAGTTTCACTTTCCAATAGGTTGTGGAATTGGAACTGGGGCGTTCAGAGTCTGTAATGGAAGGGAGAGAGAAAAATCAGGGGAACTAAAAAAAATACAATGTGAGAAAAATCAGGGAAACTAAAAAATACAGTGAGAGAGAAAAATTAAGAAAACTAACAACTAAAAAGTAAATAACGAATGGATTCTTCATTTAATTGTTCTTGGTAAACATTAATTGTTTACTTTTTGCGTCGATTTTTATAGGATTACTCAAAGATATAAGGTGAAAAAAAATCATTTTAATTTTCTTGGTAATTAACAAAAACTTTTTTTTGCTTATTTCTTCCATTTTTTTATTCATTTACTTTGTTCCTCGAGGTTAAGAAGTTGGGTGCAAATGCGACTAGGAATAGCTGAGTTCCAGATTCCTAACAATAAGGAATACCTGGAATGTTAAATCATTCTCTCCTTCAGCAGATTCACATTTCGGAAACTGTAACAAATTCTATTCAGAGAAATCGGGTTCCTTCACAAAACTGTAACCTAACTTAGATATTAAGATAGTAAAACTCTCTACCAAGTACTTGTCTATCATACAACATAAATAATGATGATGATAATAATAAGAATAATCATTCACTAAATATGACAAGATAGTAATACTCTGTACCAAGTATTTGTGTACCATACAACAATAATAATGATGATAATAATAAGAAGAAGAATCATGTTCTAAGGGATCCACAATAATAAAAATGTTAAAAGTTCGTGTATAATTTATAAGCACTTTATAGAAGCTTTCGAACCCCTCCCTGGGTTCATCTTCAGGGAAGGGAGTGAAAGTTTTTATAAATGTTTATGAATTATGCACGAACTCTTGACTTTTATTATTGTGGACTCCTTGGTACATTGTATATACTCACGTGATAGAGTTCCCCCCCCCCACCCAGCAAAAAGAAAAATAATCATTTTAATACACAGGAACTCTGGGAATTATACTGATAATGAGGTTTGTGTAAACAATACCTACATACATACAGCCATGCTCAGAGTTGACGTCTAAAATTAACCACGATCAATAACTATATAACTAAACCCATAGTATTACCTACAAGATATTATAATTCTCCATAGACAAATGGATTTACTCTGGTGTCACTTTTTATTGTTGTTACTAAACGTAGTGCCAGATAGGTTGGCCACTTCGATAAAAGCACTTCATAGACATTAGAGTCTAGCAGATATTGAGGTGACGGACACCCACTGGTAGAGTTAATCTAGTTTTTTATTGTTTATTAATATTTGAAATCTTCATTTGTGAGTTAGCACTCGTGTTGGAACTGTGAGTGTGGATTCTGGACTTCCGACCCTTTCCTTCAGAGCAAAGATGCCACCTATCTGTCATAACCTCCTTCTCTTGACTTATCAGGTATTCCTCTTTCAGAATCTCAAACATCCACCATAAGAAACAAACACTAGCGTCGTAAAGAATAAACAACACTCGTATGAGTCACAAAAGAAACGGAGCAGGAAGACTGAGAATGGAATCCAGTTTATTCAATCCAGTTCGGGACCTTATGGTAGGCTATGGGGTTGCTATATAAAGCTCTAGGCAGGCGAGTGTCATCGTCACTGACGAGCTGCCTTCAGTCATTGGCGGTCTGTGGTCATTCGTCTCTTCTCGCCTCTTGGAACGATGAAGGTAAGGCCTAAGGTTTAGCCGCCCATTTCAGGATCTCAGATAATCTCTCCTTATGACAATAATAATAATAAATCAGATTTACTTTCCCATTTCAGGATCTTCTCAGATAATCTCTCCCCATGGTAATAATAATAATAAATCGCAAAAAGTAGGCACGTGATTTTGTTTATAAAGCCCAGTCCATACTAGCGAGCACTGAACGTCGACGAGCGAACACTGTTCCCATAACCCGTTCCACTCTACAGACCGATCTAGTATGGAGCCACAATGATGCGATTGTCTGGTAACACTGCTTCAGAAGCTAGAGGAACTATAAACAGCTGGAACGACAGAGTGCCCAAGTACTTTCGCGTATTTTTAACACATCTTTGCGTCCCGAAGATGTGTTTAAAAATACACGAGAGTGCTTGGCACTCTGTCGTTTCATTTTGAACTTTCCCATCGGATTCATTTAATTGTGGCGATGATCTTTCATTGTAAACGTACATATCTTTATTATTATCGTCCCCAACTTCGTTTGGTTTTATCTGTCTCGTTTCTATCTTCTGTCATGGTTTGTGACTCTTGTAGGTTTTAGAATAAATTTAGATCCAGGATTATCAGTTCACAGGACTTTGCATTCTTTGAACTCACTTTGGAATCTTCCACATTAAAAGTTTGAATTGTAGTCAGTGTTTATATTTAGTTTTAAATACAAACAATAACTGTATTGCTTAGATATATATATAGAGTGCTTCAAAAATCGGTGAAAATGATAAACAGCTATGGTGATTTGACAAACTTATTCAATAAAATGAGTTCGCTACTTAACAAGAAAACTCAAGCAAACCTGCAACTCGTTATATAAAAAAAAATATAAAAAAACATTAAACATTAAAATTCATGCCAAATCGAATGCTTAAGCCATAGAAAATGGGATTCCACTAACCTCTCCATCAATTTTTTTAATATTTCAGATTATCTTAATAGCTGTGGTCTTTGTGGGCGTGGCCTTCTCTGATGACGGGTCCTACATCCTGGATTCCAGGGGGGTCGAGGTGGAGCAGGGTCTGACCCCCTCCAGACAACTCTACGAAAACCACGACGTCTTCTCAGAGGACTTCAAGCAGCGATCCCAAGAGCAGGCCAGGCAGTACACCCTCGATCAGACTGCCTACAATGATCCTGTGAGTAGAGTGGAGACCTTTGATGTTTCTCTGATATCAAAGGGAGAAGAGATAGGTGCTCGATTGAAGCTGATTACTCTTCCAGTATTCTATAAACTAACGACTATTTCCTCTCCCCAAATAGAACCCCCGCTACACATGGGCCTACGCTGTCGACGCCGAGTCGACGGGTGACCTGAAGTCCGCCAGGGAGGAGCGTCGAGGTGACGTTGTCGTCGGCCAGTACTCGGTCATGGACCCAGATGGCGTTCGTCGCACCGTCGACTACCAGGTCGCTCCTGGAACTGGATTCCAGGCCACCGTCAGGAAGGAGGAGACAAACGCCATCCAGAATCAGCGCGAGCAGTACAGCCAGTACCAGAGCCAACAGAGCAGCAGAAACCAACAGCAGCAGCAGCAATACCAGAGACTGAACAGAAATCAGCAGAATTATCAGCAGTCCAGCTCGAACCAGAGACAACAGAATATCGACATCCAAAATGGCCGCAGAGACGACCAGTACGTCCAGTTCCAGAGCCAGAGGAATCAGTATCAGTCGAATGACCGTCGTGATTTCCAGACTCAAAGAAACAACAGGAATGAACTCCAGACCCAATTCCAGAACCAGAGAGAGGACAGGAATGAGTTCCAGAACCAATTCCAGAACCAGAGACAGAATAAGAATGAATTCCAAAACCAGTTCCAGAACCAAAGGGAAAACAGGAATCAATTCCAGAACCAGATCCAGAGCCAAAGGGAAAACAGGAATGAACTCCAAACACAGTTCCAGAACCAGAGGGGAAACAGGAATGAGTTCCAGAACCAGTTCCAGATCCAGAGGGAAAACAGGAACCAATTCCAGAACCAGAAGGAAAACAGAAACGAATTCCAGACCCAATTCCAGAACCAGAGGGAAAACAGAAATCAATTCCAGAACCAATTCCAGAACCAGAGGGAAAACAGAAACGAATTCCAGACCCAGTTTCAGAACCAGAGGGAAAACAGGAACCAATTCCAGAACCTTCAGCAGCAACGCCAGCAGAACTATCAGAACGAAAACCGAGTCCAGACTGAGCAGACGAGACTGAGTCAGTTCCAGGATCAGCAGAACTACAGACAAGAGTCACGGACTGAGAACAGAGACAACTTCCAGCTCAGTCGGGTTCCAGGATCTGGAGTCATCCTCAAGAGCTCCGACCTCAACCAGCAGCGCTACGGAGAGAACAGAAACCACCTCTTCAACAATGAACAGCTGAACAGCGAAAGGAACAATCTGTATTCCAGGAACTTCGACAGCAATGAACAGAATGTGAACCGTTACGGAAATATCAATAATTATCAGTACGAACAGAGGCAAGACGGAAGTCGTTATGGTCTCAACCGTCAAAACCAGATTCAGGATAACATGAATGACCGTCACCAGTTCGACAGGGACCAGAGGACCGGTGGACATCAGTATAACCAGGAGAACTCAATCAATCAGAGGCAACAGCAACAGTCCACAAGATACAGTGAAAACACCAATAACCAAAACAGACTGAACCAATACAACCAAAATAGCCAAAGCCAAAACGAAAACCAACGCTACGGATCAGCCGAGTTCAGGAACCAAGTCCAGAGGTCACAGAGTTTCTCGAACGATGAGAACCAATACCAGAGGGTTTACCCCACCCGGGAGAATCAGCACCAACAGAGGTTGCAGTCTCAGTACAGCCAAAACATTCAGTATCAGAGATCAAGCAACACCCAGAGACAGAAGAGTTCCCAGTTCTCTCAGAACTACCAACAGCGTTCCAGCCAGCAACAAAACCTTCGTCAGGGCCAGCAGTACTCTTCAGTAGTGTCCCAGAACCAGAACCAATATGAAAGGACTTACTCTCCCGTCAGCGTCGTACTGGCTGGGAGATCTTAAGTTGGCAACTCTTACGAACTTTGGCACTACAAGAAAAGAGAACTTATTGGACTGGGCTGTAAAATTGCCGAACTTTAGTTTACAGAATAGTTAGAAATATTCCATTTGGTTTATGAATGGTCTGACCACCTTGCACAAAAAAAGTTATAGAAATATGACCTGATTTGTGAATGCTTGGTTGAGTGTGACCTGATACTTAGTCATGTCAAATTAGAACCACATCAAGATAGCATTTTTCTCAATGGAAGATTTATGAGATATGTCTTTCAAAATTATGATTTCGCATAGCATTATCATCTCATTAATACATGAAAAATGTGCTAATAAACTAAAGAAATATCTGTGATAATGTCTTCATCTGATAACACATGTAACATCTTATGTTGTGGAAATATCTTGTTTCCAGAGACCTTCCAACAGGTCTTACAGTGTTGTAATAAAGGCACCAGTGAAATAAGCAAGAAAGAGTTTTATTGAATAATTTTACGTAAACATCACTTCGTGAATTTTCCCCCCCAAATTCCCCATTGAAAGTTTTTAAAATGTTAATGACGAGCAACCACACTGCCTGCTGAATGACCTCACAGTTACATCTTACAGTCTGCTTATTTTTTCATGGTCCCAGGGCCCGGGAGCACCGTCCCCCGCCCCCACCCCCCAACACCCCCCATAAAATATACCACTATTAGTTCACATGAAAACCTGTAAATGTCGTAAAAGATAAAGCAAGGACAGCAGTAAACTTGTCAGGTATTGTCATACATAACCAAAGACGCTTAATAGGTAAAATGAACATTATGATTAAAATGATTATATATATATATATATATATATATATATATATATATATATATATATGTATATATATATATATATATAGTATATATATATATATATTATATATATATATATATGACTGGTAAAAATGTTCTGTAACAACAGAGTTCCATCTAATAAAAGGAGCCCATAAAAACACCAAAATAGAGAAAGTACTATATTTCAGAGACTGCTGTCTCCCTCTTCAGGTAGATGAATGAGAAAAGTTCACAGAAAAGGTGGTATTTATACCAAAGAGGTCCATCCACAAAACAAGCCATTTTAAGTCACCCCCGCTGATAATCTTCCTCTAATCTTCTTAAGGGTTGGTTGAATGAAGACGTTGTCGATCGTGTCCGAAATCCATCCTCCTTTTGAGATGTTCATTACCTGCCTCTCTTTTATTAAGGCCGATTCCATCATTTGACTCTTTGTACCGCAGTTGCTGCTATAAATTACACGTGACAAATTCCAGTTTATTCTATGGTTATGTTCATTTATATGGTTGAAAATAGCCGAGTTCTGTTGTCCATACCTAACTGACCGTTTGTGTTGTATTAATCTCTGGGGAAGGGATTTACCTGTAATCCGATGTAAGATTGGTCACAGTCCTGGCATGGGATTTTCGTATACCCCAGAGTCCTTTGGAGATGTCTTTTTGTTGGAACGTTAATGCAGGGATTTGGCTAAGGTGTTTGGTCACTACGGACCACATATACAGGTATCTGATTTCATTCTGTTCCGACATTGCTGCCTATAATAGCGTGACTCATTCCAACAGACTTCTACGCAAGTTAAAATAACCTAATAGACAATAGTGCATGGAATAATCTTGAGCAACAAGACAAAGTTTTTTTAAAACTTATCCAACACCCCCCTTACTGTAAATCAACATTTAGTTTT
Source organism: Macrobrachium nipponense (assembly GCF_015104395.2). NCBI lineage: Eukaryota > Metazoa > Arthropoda > Malacostraca > Decapoda > Palaemonidae > Macrobrachium > Macrobrachium nipponense. The sequence continues at coordinate 83,055,450 of NC_087211.1, read as the reverse complement.
AAATTTAGGCTTATCCTTTGCCCCTTATGCCAGACCGCAAAAACAACCTAGACTTCATAGTGGGCTTTTGATAAATTCATATCTGACAAAACTACAACCGTGAAGAGATATGTTTAAAAGGAGTGTTACTAAATGCTTTTAACTGACTTACATAAGAAATATCCTGTTCCCCGCAGATTCATGATAGCCATCCACTCGCTAAAAAAGTTAGATGTTATAATAAGTAGATCCGACAAAGACGGCAAAATCGTAATAATGGACAAAAGACTTCTACCTTGACAAATCAACCAGCTCCTTAGCGAACACAAACACATACGAAAAACTGACGAAAAATCCCCTCCAAAACGTTCCGACAGAATTTTTTTCGGAAAGTAAGATTAATTGGCAAAGACAAAAAGAGTATTGAACTTTATTTAGAGAAAATTTAAAGTAATTAATCCTAAAATTACCCTATTTTTATGGCCTTCCCAAAACTCACAAAAGACAACTCTTCCATTCAGACCCATCGTTTTCATGTGCCGGTGCTTTCAATTACAAAATTTCTAAATGGTTAGCTGGCCTCCTTTCCCCTTTTTTAGGCACTTTTTTCTCCCAGTCACATTAAAACATTCGAAGATTTTTTGTCACAAATTCAGAGAAGCACATATACCACTTCACAACATAAAACTTTTTAATTTTTTAAGCCTTGATGTAGATTCCTTGTTCACTAAAGTACCAGTACAGGACGTTCTTCAGTTTTTTAAGGGTAAAATTATCCCCTATTTCAGATCATTTCCCATTGGCGCTTGACAAAATATAAAGCTAGTTGAATTATGTGCATCTAATAACGTATTTTCATTCGGGGAATCATTCTACAAGCAAAAATTCGGTGTAGTATGGGTAGTCCTTTAAGTCCTGTTCTAAGCCAATCTGTACATGGAATACTTTGAAACTACAGTAATAAATGCAATAAAACCCAAAAACATGCTGTGGATGAGATACGTGGATGATATCCTAACTTTTTATTTTTGGGATAATAGGTGGTGGGGCAATTTCAAATGAAGTTCCTCTCGAAATTAAACACATTAGTGCCCAGCATCAAATTTAAAGTTGAAGTGGGAAACAGACAACAAAATTCCTTTTCTTGATGTTTTAATAAATCAGAGATAACGACAGAATAACAAAATTTACCCCATATACAGAAAACCACGTTCTCACTTTCATACATTTCACTACTTTAGCTATCATTGACATTTCTATCAAAAATAGGTGTAGCTAGTAACTTGTTTCTTAAGAGCCTTGGAACGAATTTGTTCCCAGAATATTTTCCTGGAAAAAGAATTTGAACTAATTCGCAAGCAACTTTTCGTCTTTAAAATATCCTGACCTAAATATAATTGAGAAAGCAATTCACAAAGCTAACGTTTAAATTTTTTTCTACCCGACCCCACCTAAAAGACAAGACCAGAGATACACCGCCCAACAATAAAAATAATAAATTCCCCACCTGGACACGATTAAGAGAATAAACCAACCCCCTCGGAAAATCGAACCCTTTTGTATTTACTTACCCAAACACCTTAGCCAAATCCCTGATTAACGTCCAAACAAAAGAACATCTCCCCAAAGGACTCTGGGTATACGAAATCCATGCCAGGAAACTGTGACCAATCTTACATCGGATTTACAGGTAAATCCCTTCCCCAGAGATTAATACACACAAACGGTCAGTTAGGTATGGAAAAACAAGAACTCGGCTTTTATTTTTCAACCATATAAATGAAACATAACCATAGAATAAACTGGAATTGTCACGTGTAAATTTATAGCAGCAACTGCCGGTACAAGAGTCAAAATGATGGAAATCGGCCTTAATAAAAGAGAGGCAGGTAATGAACATCTCAAAAAGGAGGATGGATTTTCGGACACGATCGACAACGTCTTCATTCAACAACCCTTAAGAAGATTAGAGGAAGATTATCAGGGGCGGGGGGTGACTTAAAAATGGCTTGGTTTGTGGATGGACCTCTTTGGTATAAATACCACCTTTCTGTGAACTTTTCTCATTCATTCTACCTGAAGAGGGAGACAGCAGTCCTCTGAAATATAGTACTTTTTCTCTATTTGGTGTTTTTATGGGCTCCTTTTATTAGAATATTAATTATAACATATAATTATATATATATATATAATATATATATATATATATATATATATATACATATATTATATATATAATTTATATATATATATATATATATATATATATATGAATAACTTGATCACAAAGTATATAAAACGTGATGCTATGTATAAATAAAAGGTTTTTGCCACGAAAGGAAAAAATGAAAAACCGAGATTAGCCGAGTTACTTTCATTTTTTGCCTTTCGTGGCAAAAACCTTTATTTATATATATAATATATATATATATATATATATATATATATATATATATATATATATATATATATATATATATAGAAAGTAAGCTTTTTGCTAGCCACTTCTAGCTTTGTCAAGTTAAAACAAAAATGCTATGGAGTGAACTATATTTGAAACTAAGTTTTTAAATATATATATATATATATACATATATATATATATATATATATATATATATATATACATATATATATATATATATATATATATATATATCATATATATATATATATATATATATATATATTATATTATATTGACGAGGGGTTAAAGGTTACAAAATAAGACAAAGGCTTTCACCCGTCACAGAGGTCCTTTTCCCTGAGAGAAAGCAAAAGTGAAATTATTATCCTGAAGCTTTAACAAAAATTGAAGGCCTCAAAACTAAGATCAAAATGACACTGACAATTCTCTCTAATAAAAATTGCTTCCCCGAGATGGCACCGAGGGTCATATGGCACGAAAATATTCAAAACTGACACGAAGGGTAGTGTAGATTTTGACAGAGCAAATGTACCTGGGGACAGATGCCCTAAAACGCGGGTTCTTAATTGGGGGTATCCTTACCCTTGGGGGTATCCATACCCTTGGGGTATGGGAAACCACATGCTGGGGGTATGGGACTAGATCTCTGGATGCTTGTATATATTTGATTTTAATGCTTCCATGTATACATGGGTACATTTTGTAAATAGATAACTATAAAATGGTTTGATTTTCCTTGCCTATGTTCTACTCCTAGCTTATACATACCTAAAGTATGTATTAAACTAAGTATAGTAAGTTATATTGTCAACAAAGAGGACTTATGTGGACTTGAGCAGAGGGGGTATGGAACCATGTTGGGCTTTCACTGGGGGTTCTTGGGGTCATCAAAAGGTTCAGAAAGGCAGCAGCTTCCAAAACAAACTTTAGACCACCATAAATGGTTAGATTATTATTATTATTATTATTATTATTATTATTATTATTATTATTATTATTATTATTATTATTATGTTCTATTACAGTTCTCCAATTCGACTGGGTGGTATTTACAGTGTGGGGTTCCGGGTTGCATCCTGCGTCCTTAGGAGTCCATTCACTTTTTTCTTACTATGTGTTGCGGTTTCGTTTCTAGGATCACACTTCTGCATGAGTCCTGGAGCTACTTCAGCCTTCTAGTATTTTCTAGATCCTTTTCAGGGATCTTGGGATCGTGGCCTAGTGCTCCTATGATTATGGGTACGATTTCCACTGGCATATTCTATATCCTTCTTATTTCTATTTTCAGATCTTGATGCTTATCCATTTTTTCCCTCTTTTTTCTCTTCAACTCTGGTGTCCCCATGGTATTGTGACATTATTAATTAATTATTATTATTTTTTATTATTATTTATTATTATTATTATTATTATTATTATTATTATTATTATTATTATTATTATTATTATTAATTATTATTACTATGGAACAAACCCACCACAGAGGCCACTGACTCAAAATCCAAGCTTCCAAGAAATATGATGTTCATTAGGAAGTGAGAGGAAGTGAAGACAAATACAGTATTAAGAAGGGATCTCACTTATTGAAAAGGGAAAAATATACCAATAAATTAACAAATAAATAAAACTATAGTATTAGGCTATATAATGAATTGCATCCTCGCTTCAGCCTCTGAGTTTTAACTTGAACAATCGTACTTTAGAAAGGAGAGAAAGTTGTTCAATTATATAACAGGGTTCCTCCCTCGAAATAAATCGTATGTGACAAGAGTTAATGATCTCAGGAGAGGAAAGGAAATTATATGTAATAAAGAACTTATTTGACTGTAGAGAATATTTTTAGATTTTTTTACGACCGAGCCCTATGCTGCCATTTTAGGCGTGATTAACTTTTGGATATATTTCTTATATTCAATGTTATAAACGTTTGGATATATTTCTTATATTCAATGTTACAAACTTCTGGATATATTTCTTATATTCAATGTTATAAACTTTTGGATATATTTCTTATATTCAATGTTATAAACGTTTGGATATATTTTCTTATATTCAGTGTAATAAACGTTTGGATATATTTCTCACATTCAATGTTATAAACGCTTGGAAATATTTCTTATATTCAGTGCTATAAACTTCTGGATATATTTCTTATATTCAATGTTATAAACTTTTGGATAAATTTCTCATATTCAGTGTTATAAACTTTTGGATATATTTCTTATATTCAATGTTATAAACTTTTGGATATATTTCTTATATTCAGTGTTATAAACGTTTGGATATATTTCTAATATTCAGTGTCATAAACTTTTGTATATATTTCTTATATTCAATGTTATAAACTTTTCTATATATTTCTTATATTCAATGTTATAAACGTTTGGATACATTTTTTAAATTTAATGTTATAAACGTTTGGATATATTTCTTATACTTAGTGTTGTAAACGTTTGGATATATTTCTTATATTCAGTGTTATAAACTTTTGAATATATTTCTTATATTCAATGTTATAAGCTCAGTTCGGGTTAGGAATTATGCTGTATTACTGTTAGCTATAAGATATATAGAAGCTATTCAATTACAGGCTATAACACTATAGCCTAAACGTCTTAGCATTGACGAGATGTGATTTAGACAATTACAGTAATAAAAAAAGTATATGAGTCCAGAATTGAAGGTCATCCTGTCACGTACTCTTGAGAAAACAGCAACGAAAAGACAGGCGTAACTTGAGCTTAAATTATACGAAGAAGAAGAATCACGAAAGACCAAAATTCTCCCAGGGAACTGGTCCACAAAAACGCAGGGTGTCATACGATACAGTACCCACCGCCAACTAATACCACAGAGGGTTCCTCAGTGATGTATAGACACAGCACTTGCTGTGTGTGTGTGTGTGTGTGTGTGTGTATGTATGTTTGCTTGTCTTTTTCTAGACGAATGTTCATTAATCTGATTATTTTTTTTATCTGGAGACGGTTACCGAGAAGGAGGTACTGGAGAAGGAATTGTATATTTCTTAGTACACTCTTCTGAAAACCAACCTTGCTGTGTTTGTGTGTGCGTGAGTGTGTGTTCATGCTTATCTGTACTTTTCCAAACAAGTGGTCATTACTCACATTTCTGAGCCGGAAACAGCCACTGAGAAGAGGGTATACTGGAGAACTAAATCTGCTTTTCAAGAAACC
>NC_087211.1:83042396-83049349 GCF_015104395.2 Macrobrachium nipponense | reverse complement strand
TTCTACTCTCGCCAGAACTTCCAGAATCAGAATAGGTACAGCCAGAACTACTCTCCCATCAGTGTGGTTCTAGCCTGAGGAACCTGAACTTGCAGAAGAAGAAACTGGATCTTCCGAAAGGACTTAACTGTAACTGGCTTTTGAATTAGACTTTCTGGACCCTTCTACCTCATTCAACAAAATGACCTGTAACTGTAAATTTTTACAGGTTTGTTTTACCAACCTCTCTAACAGAATAATATACTAATAGTTGTCTTTATAACACACAATGTAATCCATAGCACAAATGCTAGAGGGAAGGATTTGTTTTTAAAATTAAATGTATGCGTATAAATGAATGATTTTTTATTTTAAATTCACAGCTTGTGTAGGATAAGCGAAGAAGTAAAACAAAAATCCTAAATATTTTAAAATACAATATTTACAATACAACATTGAAGCCTGATTTATTTTATTATTATTATTAATTATTATTATTATTATTATTATTAGTTATTATTCTTATTATTTATTATTATTATTATTATTTATTATTATTAATTATTATTATTATTATTTTATTATTATTATTCAAAAGTTGAACCCCTATTCATATGAAGAAATACCCACCCCCAAAAAGGGGCACTAATATATATATCATATATATATATATATAAATATATATATATATTATATAGATATATATATAAAGGCACTAAACAAACATCTAGCAAAGCAACTTCAAACCACAAAAGGAATGAGTCTTATTCCCACATTGGAAACTCATTTCCCTTCAACGATCTTACATATCAACGTTAAAAAAAAAGGAGATAGTTGCAATGTCCTTACAGAGAGAGAGAGAGAGAGAGAGAGAGAGAGAGAGAGAGAGAGAGAGAAAAGTTTGCTTGAGGCCGACACCTGATAGGAAATGACATTCGAACGGACGAGATAAGTTTTACCCGAGGTTTGATAGGTAATTCTCTCTCTCTCTCTCTCTCTCTCTCTCTCTCTCTCTCTCTCTCTCTCTCTGATAGGTAATCTCTCTCTCTCTCTTCTCTCTCATCTCTCTCTCTCTCTCTCTCTCTCTCTCTCTTTTAATTCCTACTTTCTCTCATTGATTCGATACAGGTTATCTTGAAAAACATTTTTTTAATTTCTAGATCTTTGACAGGTAATTCTCTCTCTCTCTCTCTCTCTCTCTCTCTGATAGTTCATTCTCTCTCTCTCGCCTCTCTCTCTCAACTCTCTCTCTCTCTCTCTCTCTCTGTTTGTGGTGTGTGGGGTGTGCGTGTGTGTGTGTGTGTGTTTTAATTCCTACTTTCTCTCATTCGTTCGATACAGGTTACCTAAAATAACCTGTATTATCCTTTTTTCAAAATAAAAACTTAATAGGCAAGGTTATCATATATTACCATATCAGTGTTATCAATAACCCTTTAAATCACAACAATCTCTTATGAGGATCATTCATTTACAATTTTATTACAGTATACCTTTATACACTTATTACACATAATATGGATGTATATTTTTTATAATGCATATGTATTATACATGCGAATATAGAAGTAAACACAAATATGTATATAATTGAATATATAAAAGATAGGTTTAAATATCCATTTTTCATATATATATATATATATATATATATATATATATATACTTATATATATATTAGTATTACATATACATATATTGAGAGAGAGAGAGAGAGAGAGAGAGAGAGAGAGAGTAGAGAGAGAGAGGATGAAATGTCCCCAAGTCAGAACAGATCACTTATTGGACAAAAACCCTATGGAAAATTTATTGGCTAGCTCACCTTAACTCCTGATCGTAAATACTCAGTCTTCAGAAAACCCTTCAGGAATTTCGAGCCCTAATTCAAGTCTCTGTCTTATTACCTTCTTCTTCTTCTTCTTCTTTCTTCTTCTGTTCTTTCTTCTTCTTCTTCTTGCTTCGGATATACAAACAATATAACTATAAATTGCCACTTAACCAAAATAAATAAGTGAATACTAAAACCACTGGATAATGAACTCTAGGTACTAAACTGTGCCTAGTTTGGAAGCTATCTTTTCCAAGGACCATAGATGATTAGGAGGGAGTCAACGCATGTGCTATATATACAGTGCAAATAACAACAATAGATGCGCTGGCAATATCACATAGTGATTGGTAAGTTGCTAGTTATATACAATACTCATATATATGTAATATCTATATTTATCTTTATATATAATATTAGTATATTATATATATTATAATATATAATATTACGTATATGTATGGATATGCATATGCATTCATGTGTGTTTATAATATTTCTGGCTATCTGATCCTGCCAGTGTATATTTGAAGCTTGCTCATGAATGCAAAATACATATAAAGATCTTGAATAAAAATTCAGCATAGTTATCAATATGAATGTATATATATATATATATATATATATATATATATATACATAGATATATATATGTATATATATATATATGTATATACATATATATATCATATCTATCTATATATATATAGTATATATATATATATATATATATATATATATATACTTCCCTTTTTTGCAAATAATCAATGCTGTTTTTATCCAGTTGGTCTTTTCTAAGTGTAGCTACTCGTAACTTGCACAAAGGAAAATTACAGATAACATAAGTACTGATGCCTTTATTATAAAAATACAAGTCTTAATAGAAATAGTATTATTTTCCAAATTTCTGCTCAGATTTACTCATTTGTATCTACATTTCCTGAAGTTATCACTATCAGGATTGAATTGTCTACCTAAATATTTCAGGAGGATCCAGTGTTCCAGTTTCAAGAGCCAGTTGGGTCATATATAAATCCTTTTTTATCAGCTGAATATTCAGTTCCATCAAGCAAGAACCACACTGACGGGAGAGTAGTTCTGGCTGTACCTGTTCTGATTCTGGAAGTTCTGGCGAGAGTAGAAATGGGAGTTCTGTCTTGAGTTCTGCTGGGTCAGGCTTCTCTGCTGGTTCTGTGAGAACCGGGAACCCTGGTACTGACTTTCTCTGTTGTACTGTGACCTCTGGAGTTGACCTTCTCTGTTGTACTGTGACCTCTGGAACTGATTTCCTTGTTGGTACTGTTGTGACCTCTGGTAGTTGTCAGGGTTGTTGTTGTAGTTTGAATCCCTGTTCTAGTTAATGTTGTTGTTGTTGTTATTGTACTGTTGTCTCTGGTTGTTCCTCTGCTGGATTCTGTAATACTGGTTTTCATTCTGATTTCGGTTGTATTGGTTGTTTCTGTTCTGGTTGTTCAGGTTGTACCTGTTGTTCTGTTCCTGAGAGTTGTAATAGTTGTTGCCATATCGATCTGTGGTGTATTGTGATGAGTCTCTGTTGTTCTGGTTGTAGTTATTTCTCTGTAGTTGAGATTGCTGGTTGTTATTGTAATTGGAACTGTACTGGTTGTAATTTTGACTGTTTGTGTTTCCATAACGTTGAGCAAAGGACTGGAAGTTGTTTGAATCCCTGGAATACAAACTCCTTTGGGAATTGTACTGATCATTGTTGAAGTAATTCCTGTTGGATCCATAACGTTGACTGGAATAGTTATTCCCATCATTGTTCCTGAACTGAAGATCATTCCTGTTTTGATTCTGGGAATTCTGTCTGTAGTACTGTTGGTTCTGGAAGTTGTCCCTATTAGACTGTTGGTCTTGGAAGTAATTAGACTGCTGGTTCTGGAAACGTTCACCATTTTCATATCTGTATTGCTGGTTTTGGAACTGATTTTGGTAATCATTCCTGTCGTACCTCTGATTCAGGAAGCGGGATTCCTGGTTTTGATTCTTGTAGGATTGTTGATTCTGGTTGTACTGCTGGCTTTGGTACTGGGAATACTGATTCTGTTGGCTGTATGTCGTGACTGGACTGCTGGAAACGCCATCAGCCCTTTCCTTGGTGACCTTGGCCTGGAATCCAGTGCCTGGAGCGACCGAGTAGTCGACTGTGCGCAGAGTGCCATCAGGGTCCATGACAGAATACTGACCACAACGACGTCCCCTCGACGCTCCTCTCCTGGCAGACTTCATTGTCCCCGTGGATTTGGCGTCGACGGCATAAGCCCAGGTGTACTCGGGGTTCTGGAAGGTATTGGAAATTAGTATACGTAGTCCATATAGAAGCCTCTGAATTATCTAGTCGAATATTCACAGAAATGGGACTTACACAAGAGTAACTAGTTTCGAAAACTCACAGGGTCGTTGTAGACGGTCTGGTCCAAGCTGTACTCCCTGGCCATCTCCTGAGATCGTCGCCTGAAGGCGTCTGAGAAGGCCTCGTAGTTGTCGTAGAGCTGTCGTGCTGGAAGGAGCCCCTGCTGGGCGTCGACGCCTCTGGAATCCAGGATGTAGGACCCATCCTGGCAGGAGGCCACGCCCACACACACCAGCACGATCAGGAGAGTCTGCAGGACATTTAGGATTCTTCAGGATTTATCTGTTCACGTTATGATTATTATGATGTTTATTTTTTTCAGAATTACTTTTTATTAATAAGAAATAGAAGAAATATAAAAAAGAATGTTATGAAAATAAAAGTGTTTTAACTCTAGGTTTCAAAACGTTTTAGGTATTGTACTGTACGTTAAGTGAACACAAACACATCCTTATATATTCAGTATATATACATATATATATATATATATATATATATATATATATATATATACATATATAATATATATGTGTGTGTGTGTGTATATATATATATATACATAAGGGCCAGAGCTGGAGCTCAAAGAAGATATATCCCGAAGGAAGTAGTAGGGAAAGGCATCCTCATCTTTCAACAGTTTATTTTAATGCCGACGTTTCGCGACGAATTCCAAGTCGCATTTTCTTTCAAGGCTAAAAATATATATAAGTTTACGAACATTAATAATGATCTAATTTAATTTATATTAAAAATGTCATGGCAACCAGCTCTCAATAAAGTAAAAGTAAAAAGTAAAAAAGTAAAAAGTTAAAGTTGAATTTTAACTTTTAACTTTTTAACTTTTAACTTTTAACGTTTTACTTTTAACTTTTAACTTTTTACTTTTTAGTTTATTGAGAGCTTGTTGCCATGACATTTTTAATATAAATTGGAAATTAGATCAATTATTAATGTTCGTAAACTTATATATATTTTTAGCCTTGAAAATGCGACTTGGAATTCGTCGCGAAACGTCGGCATTAAAATAAACTGTTGAAAGATGAGGATGCCTTTCCCTACTACTTCCTTCGGGATATATATATATATATATATATATATATATATATATATATATATATCTAATATATATGAATATATATACATATATATATATATATATATATATATATATATATATATATATATATATATATATATATAAGGAGCACTTACCTTCATCTCGACGTAAGGCTGTCGGCAGTCAACTGGATAGTCTGAACTTCCCCGGCCCCTTTTATATGGTCTTGACGACCTCCCACATCGCGGGGAAAAACCGGACCAACTATGGAATCTAGTAATGTTTTCTCACAACTCGAGATGGTCCCCCAGGTGTTCACCTTCGGGAACAGGACACGGTCACAGACGAACGGAATCACTACGAATAAGGTCTGTTTCTGTTTTCCCTTTTTCTCTCAGTTACTTGTTCTTAATGAACACTTCATTCTTTGGAAGCTTGAATTTCGAGTCAGTGGTTCCTGAGTGTGGTGGGCTTGTTCCATATAAATAGGGTCCATCTTCTAAATAATAAATAATAATAATAATAATAATAATAATAATAATAATAATAATAATAATAATAATAATAATAATAATAATAGATGGAAATAGCATCTCTCCCATATGAAGGAAGTGCAATACGAAAAATGAAACCATAAACCACATAGCAAACGAATGTCCGGCACTTGCACAGAACCAGTACAAAAAGAGGCATGATTCAGTGGCAAAAGCCCTCCACTGGAGCCTGTGTAAGAAACACCAGCTACCTTGCGGTAATAAGTGGTACGAGCACCAACCTGAAGGAATGATAGAAAACGATCAGGCAAAGATCTTCTGGGACTATGGTATCAGAACAGATAGGGTGATACGTGCAAATAGATCAGACGTGATGTTGATTGTCAAAATCAAGAAAAAAGTATCACTCACTGATGTCGCAATACCACGGAACACCAGAGTTGAAGAGAAAGAGAGGGAAAAAATGGATAAGTATCAAGATCTGAAAATAGAAATAAGAAGGATATGGCAGTGGAAATTGTACCCATAATCATAGGAACACTAGGAACGATCCCAAGATCCCTGAAAAGGAATCTAGACGATGAAGTAGCTCCAGGACTGATGCAGAAGAGTGTGATCCTAGAAACGGCGCACATAGTAAGAAAAGTGATGAACTCCTAAGGAGGCAGGATGCAACCCGGAACCTTACACTTTAAATACCACCCAGTCGAATTGGAGGACTGTGATAGACAATAATAATAATAATAATAATAATAATAATAATAATAATAATGATAATAATAATAATATTTGTTGAAGCTTGAATTTCAAGTCAATGGCCCCTTTTGGTAGGCTTGTTCCATATAAATAGAGTTCATCTTCTGAATAATAATAATGATAATAATAATAATAATTTATTCGGCACAGGTTATCTTAAAAAATATATTTTAGTTTGGCAGATCTTTGATGGGTAATCTCTCTCTCTCTCTCTCTCTCTCTCTCTCTCTCTCTCTCTCTCTCTCTCTCTCTCTCTTTTTATTCCAACTTTCTCTCATTCATTCAATACAAGTTATCTAAGAAAATGTTTTTTAGTTTTCCAGATCTTTGATAGATAATATTTCTCTCTCTCTCCTCTTTCTCTCTCCGTCTTCGTCTCTCTCTCTCATCTCTCTCTTCTCTCTCTCTCTCTGTAGTGAGTAGTATCGCCGATGACACAAGAATAAGTAGAGAAATTACTTGTGA
>NC_087211.1:82969896-83037396 GCF_015104395.2 Macrobrachium nipponense | reverse complement strand
TCGACGGCATAAGCCCAGGTGTACTCGGGGTTCTGGAAGGTATTGGAAATTAGTATACGTAGTCTATATAGAAGCCTTTGAATTATTTAGTCAAATATTCACAGAAATGGGACTTACACCACAAGAGTAGTTAGTTTCGAAAACTCACAGGGTCGTTGTAGACAGTCTGGTCCAAGCTGTACTCCCTGGCCATCTCCTGAGATCGTCGCCTGAAGGCGTCTGAGAAGGCCTCGTAGTTGTCGTAGAGCTGTCGTGCTGGAAGGAGCCCCTGCTGGGCGTCGACGCCTCTGGAATCCAGGATGTAGGACCCATCCTGGCAGGAGGCCACGCCCACACACACCAGCACGATCAGGAGAGTCTGCAGGACATTTAGGATTCTTCAGGATTTATCTGTTCACGTTATGATCATTATGATGCTTATATTTTCAAAATTACTTTTTATTAATAAGAAGTAGAAGAAATATAAAAAAAATATTATGAAAATAAGTGTTTTAATTCTGTGTCAAAATGTTCTAGGTATTGTTCTGTGCGTTAAGTGAACACAAACACATCCTTATATATCCGGTATATATACATATATATATATATATATATATATATATATGATATATATATATATATATACTATACATATATATATAGATATAATATATATATATATATAATATATGTATCTATATAAAGACCGCTCACCTTCATACTCGGCGTAAGGCTGTCAGCAGTCAACTGGATCAACTGAACTTCCCCTTTTATATGGTCTTGACGACCTCCCACATCGCCAGGAAAAACCGGACCAACTCTGGAATCTTGTAATGTTTCTCACACTCGAGATGGTCTCCCAGCGAGCACCATCAGGTGTTCACCTTCAGGAACTCACCTTCGAGAACAGGAAACGGTCACAGATGAACGGAATCACTACGAATAAGGTCTGTTCCTGTATCTTCCATTTCTTTCAGTTACTTGCTTCTAATGAACACTTCATTCTTTGGAAGCTTGAATTTCGAGTCAGTGGCTCCTGTGTGTGGTGGGCTTGTTCCATATGAATAGGGTTCATCTTCTAAATAATAATAATAATAATAAATAAAAATAATAATAATAATAATAATAATAATAATAATAATAATTATGATGAGATGATGATGATGATGATAATAGATGGAAATAACATCTCTCCCATTTGTAGGAAGTGCAATACGAAAAATTAAACCATAAACCACATAGCAAGCGAATGTCCGGCACTTGCACACAACCAGTACAAAATGAGGCATGATTCAGTGGCAAAAGCCCTCCACTGGAGCCTGTGCAAGAAACACCAGCTACCTTGCGGTAATAAGTGGTACGAGCACCAACCTGAGTGAGTGATAGAAAACGATCAGGCAAAGATCCTCTGGGACTATCGGATCAGAACAGATAGGGTGATACGTGCAAATAGACCAGACGTGATGTTGATCGTCAAAATCAAGAAAAAAGTATCACTCACTGATGTCGCAATACCACGGGACACCAGAGTTGAAGAGAAAGAGAGGGAAAAAATGGATAAGTATCAAGATCTGAAAATAGAAATAAGGATATGGGATATGCCAGTGGAAATTGTACCCGTAATCATAGAAACACTAAGAACGAACCAAAGATCCCTGAAAAGGAATCTAGAAAAACTAGAGGTTGAAGTAGCTCCAGGACTCATGCAGGCGAGTGTGATCCTAGAAACAGCGCACATAGTAAGAAAAGTGATGGACTCCTAAGGAGGCAGGATGCAACCCGGAACCCCACACTATAAATACCACCCAGTCGAATTGGAGGACTGTGATAGAGCAAAAAATAAAAAATAAAAAAAAAATAAAAAAAATAATAATAATAATAATAATAATAATAATAATAATAATAATAATAATAATAATATTTTTGGAAGCTTGAATTTCAAGTCAATGGCCCCTTATAGTAGGCTTGTTCCATATAAATAGGGTTCATCTTCTGAATAATAATAATGGTAATAATAATAATAATTTATTCGATACAGGTTATCTTAAAAAATATATTTTAGTTTGGCAGATCTTTGATGGGTAATTCTCTCTCTCTATCTCTCTCTCTCTCTCTCTCTCTCTCTCTCTCTCTCTCTGTAGTGAGTAGTAGTTGCCGATGACACAAGAATAAGTAGAGAAATTACTTGTGATGAAGATAGGAACGCGCTACGAAATGAGACAATCACAAAATAAAGAACAAGATGATGAATAGGAACATGTTATGCATGAAATAGCAATTCTATTGGCAAAATGTAAAGCAAAAATGGGAATGTTGTTACAGCACTTCAAAACAAGAAAAGCTGAACACATGATTGCACAAATAGAGAGTGTACAAAGGTCCTTTACAGCTAGAATAGAAGAAGTTAAGTATCTTGACTACTGGGAAAGACTACAATTTTTAAAATTATATAGTTTAAAAAGTAGAAGAGAAAGCTACACGATAATTCAGGCATGGAAGCAGATAGAAGGAATTGCCGAAAACATCATGGAGTTAAAAATATCAGAAAGAGCAAGCAGAGGTAGATTAATAGTGCTCAAAACAATACCAGGAAAAATAAGGAAAGCACACAGGACATTAATCCACTACGCACCACCATCGATAATGCAGCGTCTATTCAATGCGTTGCCAGCTCATCTGAGGAATATATCAGGAGTGAGCGTAGATGTTTAAGAATAAGCTCGACAAATATCTAAAACGCATCCCAGACCATCCAAGATTGGAAGATGCAAAATATACCGGAAGATGTACTAGCAACTCTCTGGTAGACATTAGAGGTGCCTCACACTGAGGGACCTGGGGCAACCCGAACGAACTGTAAGGTAAGGTAAGGTAAGGTCTCCCTCTCTCTCTCTCTCTCTCTCTCTCTCTTTGTGTATGTGTGTGTGTGTGTGTGTTTTAATTCCTAACTTCTCTCATCCTATTTCTAAATAAAACTTAATAGGCAAAGTTATCATATGTTATCATATCAGTGTTATCAATAACCCTTTAAATCACAACAATCTCTTATGAGGATCATTCATTTACAATTTTATTTCAGTATAACTTTGCTTGGACATAATTTTAATATTTGTATGTATATGTGTAATAATTACATTATTATATAATTTACAAGATCTGTAAATATAAACCAATGACCTGGGGTCATGGCATTAGGAGGGTTCTACGTGACCAAAGCAGACCTAGATTACGCTATGCGCTGTCTGCAGTAGCCTGATCTAGCTCACAGCTTTGTCAACATTTTTATGTTATGATAACTTTGCACAACAACTTCCATGGGAAGAGGTTGACCTGTTAACCTACGCCGGAAACTTGTAACTTCCGAGCCGGCAGACTACGTATGTATTTTTATATGAATTGCTGAGATAGCTAATGTTCCGCTATCGACGCGATGCTTTAGAATGGCAGTTCCACGCCAACTATCAAACATATCGGTCGTCCGACCGAGCTGCCAGAGTTTCGGAAAGGATTAATGTTTCAGATCCTGGCAAGGTTCTTTTTACACGCACTAATATATTTGAAGTTACGTTAGGCTCGAGAGTTTGCGTGCAAGCTGATATTACGGGTGAGCGAGAGTTCTGTTGGGTTGCCTGTATTATTTCTTGGTTCATGAGACAGGTGATTGGTTCCACGTAATATAATGGATTTAAGGACTCATCATTTACTCTTTTCAAATTTCCCTATAGAAAAGTCCGGAATAAGGCTCTCAGGTATTGGGAATAATGAACTAAATGTTGTGGGCGTAACTCATGTACAGTACAAGGTCGGTAAGCGCACGTTAGCCGATACCTTTGTAGTTGTACAAAACATTAATATGTATCCCGCAGTAATTATCGGATACCCGTCTATGGGCACTCAACAAAATATTAGCTTAGCAACCTGCAAAACAAACACGGCGTGTATATCAAAGGGAAATTCTATAGGTCTTCTAATACCCTAAAATCAGTTTTAGATAATAAAGAGACAGGCAGAGTTGTCACTTACATTACGGAACCAATCACCTGTCTCATGAACCAAGAAATAATACAGGCAACCCAACAGAACTCTCGCTCACCCGTAATATCAGCTTGCACGCAAACTCTCGAGCCTAACGTAACTTCAAATATATTAGTGCGTGTAAAAAGAACCTTGCCAGGATCTGAAACATTAATCCTTTCCGAAACTCTGTCATATTGTTGAAGCAATACCCCACCTACTCCTAGGTCTGAGGCGTCTGTTGCTATGAAAAATTCCTTACCGAAGTCAGGAAATTTCAAGATAGGAGAACTACACAGTTCATCTTTCAATTTATCGAACGCCTGTTGATGAATTTCAGACCATACGAAATCTACGCCCTTTTTTATAAGATCGGTTAGGGGAGCGGCTATGATTGAGTAGTTGCGGATGAAGCGGCGATAGTAACCGCTGCATCCTAAAAATTGCTGTATTCCCTTGACGTTAGTAGGTATCGGAAAATTACGGATAGCCGACACCTTATCGTGGACGACTTTAAGACCTTCACTAGAAACCGTGAAACCTAGATAGACTAGTTCTGTTTTAAAAAATTCACACTTACTTATCTTTACCCTTAAATTATGCTGCCTTAATCTTTGTAACACTAACTCCAATTTACGTAAATGCTCTACTAATGTTGGAAAAGATTACTAAGTCATCCATGTAGGCATGTAGGATATCTCCCAACAAGTCTCCAACACGACGTTTATCATACGAGTAAAAGTTATAGGAGCACAACGTAAACCAAAAGGCATACGCAAAAATTCATAATGTCCCCTGGCTGTGCTGAAGGCAGTGTATGGATGCTTTCTTGTTCCATCGGAATCTGGATGAAATACCTGTTTTAGTAAAGTCTAGGCTTGTGAAGTATTTATTCTGGCCTAGTAAAGATAGGATATCATCGGTACATGGTACTGGGAATCTGTCAGGGATTGTTTCTTCGTTTAAACGACGAAAATCTACGCATATCCGCCAAGTTCGATCTTTTTTCGGTACTACTATTAACGGAAAATATAAGGGCTGTTTGATTTCCTAATGACGCCTTCCTTTAACATTTTACCTACTTCCTCTGTTATCTCATTCTGAAATTTCATAGGAAGTCGGTACGAAGGTACATAGATTACTTTCTGTTTGTCCTTGAGCCTGATTTGATGCTCGATGACATCCGTTTTTCCTAAGGTTCCATCCGTAGTGGAAAAAACATCATGATATTTAGTTAACAGATTCAAAAATTTCTGCTGAATTTCTTCTTCTTGAATGTCCTGATTGATTTTATTCTTTATAGATTGCAAAAGGGTTTCATCCGCGACTGATTGAGCGTGATTTATCTCAGCTACGGTAAGAATGCGATGTTTTATTTTAAAAACTTCGGCATCCAAGATATGTTGATTTTTGTGGATTACTAAAGTGGTATTCAAATGATTACAGACTTCGATATTACATTGTTGTTGTGAGCCGACTGTATAAACGGCTTGTGTGACGGATAATCCGTGTGTTTTCAGAGTCTTATCGCTTGGCGATAGACTTTTCGTTCTTTCCTTACGGCTGTCATCCGTAAGTAATGTTTGGTTCCTCTCATCTCCCTTGGATATCTTAGTAGAGAGGTTCTTTCTTGACTAGAGGAGATGATTCAAACAGGCTAGTTGAACAAGTTAACAACTTTATTCTGTAACTCCATACTAGGAGATGCAGCTAAAGTTGTTAACTTGTTCAACTAGCCTGTTTGAATCATCTCCTCTAGTCAAGAAAGAACCTCTCTACTAAGATATCCAAGGAGATGAGAGGAACCAAACATTACTTACGGATGACAGCCGTAAGGAAAGAACGAAAAGTCTATCGCCAAGCGATAAGACATTAGAAGTGGTGGCAGCGTATGAACGAAGAACATAATTAACAAGACCCATATCAGCCGACCGAAGGTCTACAAGAACTAACTTCCACCTTCAACATCCAAACCAGAAACAGAGGAAACGGGATCTTTCCAATTCAACGCAACAGTTTATGAAGACGCAACTATGTCCTTCATCGAGAGGAATACAAGCATTTAACACTGACGTTTGAGCAACTGTTGTCACTTATCTTCGAGAATCTACACCGGACGAGAGCAGCATTGAACATCAACGGAAAGAAGAAAACAAACACAGGGAACATCACCCGTTCACGAGCAAGGACGCAGTGTGGACAGCTATACGCAGTAGTGCAAGGACGGAGGCTGTGACGTCATCAATCTTGGACTTCCCAGAGCATCGTGCACCGAGAGAAGACCGTGACGTCATCACGACTTCCGACGCGAGACGTCATCCCATGTCAACAATCCTTCGCAATATAATCTGGAGCTAAGTACCATTTTTATCTATTCAGGTCTTTTCCTCAGTGAAGTGTTTGTTCATCAAGAGTCGATCGTCCAGTATTCTGGGGGTGAGTTGTTCGCCATATTAATCTTCCTTCATTACAGAACCTATCTTCAACTACGAGGTTCTCGCCCGCAGATTAATTTTTTTTCTTTTCTCGTTGTCATTAACCGTTTCTTGCAGGAATTCTCCGTATAATATTTGATCATATTGTCTGTATTTTTGTATCTTTTGGGGAAACTTTATCCCTTTTACGGTAATAAATTCAATTACAGGATGAATAATGGTTCCTGGATCCGTTATGATAAGGCCGGATTCGACGTCGTGTGTCCGGACACATCCACCGCCCATGCCCCTATCTTCGTAGCAGCCGATGGTTGTACGGGGACATCTACAAACTATACCGTTAGAGGGGTCAACACGATAATACGTGAGAAGGCGTATTTCGCGAACTACACGTGGGCTACCACAATCATCCCATCACTACCTCTCCCATACAACGCGCGAGTAGCTCATCGTCTGACGCAACTGGCTGAGATGACCCACGCGTCATCGACTTATGCAGGTGGAGAAAATCTTCGCTACTACATTCTGCTAGCCGTGTTCAGCGTGACGGCCATATTGGTTATCGCCGTCAACATCTTTGCTTGGCGTAGGCTAAGGCGTAAACAGAAGGATCTCCAAGGGAACGTACTGGCCCGTCTAGATGACGTACCCGTTAAACTCAAGTCGTTTGCGTTTAGGGCCGCCTGAACTTGGCCACTTCAGTTCGTGCCTAGGGAATTGTCTGGAATTGTGTTGTGTGTGAAAAGCGGTCCGTATGCTGGCAAAAATGTAGGACAAGAATGACTCACGCCTTTGCATTTGAACAGTTAAAGTATCTCCAGGGCGCCTAATAAAGCATTATAGCCCAATATTATACATTAATATATTCCTAAAGGTATTTTTCGGGCACCTAATAAAATATCAGCCCTATATATTGAATTTCTGCAGAATTACATTGTTATACCATTGTACAATTATATTTATCTATTACAAAGAGTGTCAAGTACTCTTTAACAATTATCCATGATCATGCTATAATCATTATTTAGTAACCATTATTCTTAATCAGGTTACCTGTTATCATATTAATCATGTATACATGTTTTGATTTTTACCTTTTTATTATTTTTTGGATACATTTTGAACCCTAACTTATGTGTATATATATAATTATTACACATGATATAAATGTATATATTTATAATACATTTATGATATTTATCCGAATATAGAAGTAAACATATATATGTATATATATATCCAAACAGCGGTGGCCACAGCCGGATATACATCAATGAGGAGAAGGACATAAAGACTTGATAAAAGGGTCAATTTATTCCCGACGTTTCGTAATGTCTTCATTACATTTTCGAGGGCTGTACAAAATAGACAGCATGAAATAAATTACAATAAAGCTAAGAATTTGAAATTTAAAAGTTGCACATTGATTACAAACTTAAAATATTAAAAATACTAAAAAGACACCTTTAAAAACAAAAAACGTAAACTAAACAGGACAAAAATTATTAAAATAAGTAAGCAAAAAAAAAAAAAAACGTATGAAACAAAAAAATAATAAGACATATTCAAGTAAAGTAAAACTGGACCAACCTATTCAGCGGCATGCCAAGACTGGAGATAAAAGGAAGAGACTAAGAAAGGTACAGTGTGCCAGCAGAGGTTTGACTATTCAACAAGGGGACGAGTCGTTTAATCATTAACGATTCTAAGATTGTCAAATCGTGGCTGTTGGAAGCTCGTCCTACAACTGTAAAGTCCTTGTTTTCAATGGAGGTTTTACATATTTTCGAATGATTTCTAATATTAGAAAACTCTGGGTTTGCAATTTTGCTGCCTGTCCTATAACTTACTCCACGATGTGAATCTATGCTTACCTTCAGAAGCCTCCTGGTGGATCCAACATAAGTTCCTAAATTACATTTAGGACAATTATAGCTATTTCATGCTATCTATTTTGTACAGCCCTCGAAAATGTAATGAAGACATTACGAAACGTCGGGAATAAATTGACCCTTTTATCAAGTCTTTATGCCTCTTCTCCTCATTGATGTATATATATATATACTATATATATATATAATATATATATATATATATTATATATATATGTATATATAGAAAGATAGATAAATATCAATCTTTATATATATGTATATATATATATATATATATATATATATATACACATATATACATGTATATACACAGTACAGAGAGAGAGAGAGAAAGAGGGAGAGAGAGAGAAACGAGAGAGAGAGGAAGAGGAGAGAGAAGAGAAAGAAGAGTAGAGAAGAGAGAGAGAGAGAGAGAGGACGCTGAAATGTCCCCAAGTCAGAAACTGATCACTTATTGGACACAAACCCGATGGAAAAATTATTGGCTAGCTCACCTTATTTCCGGATCGTAAATACTCATTCTTCGGAAAATCCTTCAAAAATTTCGAGCACTAATTCCAGTCCCTGTTTTATTACCCTCTTCTTCTTCTTCTTCTTCTTCTTCTTCTCCTTCTGTTATACAAACAATATAACTATAAATTGCCACTTATTAACCACAATAAATGAGTGAATACTAAACTACTGGATTATGAATTCTAGGTACTAAACTGTGCCTAGTTTGGAAGCTATGATTTCCAAGGACCATATAGATCATTAGGAGGGAGTCATCGCATGAGCTTTGTATACAGTGCAAATAACAACCAATAGATGACGCTAGCAATATCACATATGAATTGGAAGTTGCTAGTTATATACATATTATTTATATATAAAAAAAAAAAAAAAAATATATATATATATATATATATATATATATATATATATATATATATAGTATATATACGTATAGGTATGTATGCATATGCATTCATGTGTTTATAATATTTCTGGCTATCTGATTCTGCCTGTGTATACTTAAGCTTCCTCAAGAATGCAGAATACATATAAAGATCTTGAATAAAAATTCAGCATAGTTATCAATATGAATGTTTATATATATATATATATATATATATATATATATATATATATGTGTGTGTGTGTGTGTGTGTGTGTGTGTGTGTGTGTGTAAATATATATCATATATATATATACATATGTATATATATATATATAATATATATATATATATATTATATATATATTAATTTCCCTTTTTTTGAAATAATCAATGCTTTTTTTCCAATTGGTTTCCTAAGTGTAGATAACTCGTAACTTACACAAAGGAAAATTACAGATAACATAAATACTGATGCCTTTATTATAAAAATACAAGTCTTAATAGAATTAATATTATTTTCAAAATTTCTGCTCAGATTTACTCATTTGTATCTACATTTCCTGTAGGTATCACTATCAGGGTCAAATTGGTCTGTCTAAATATATCAGGAGGATCCAGTGTTCCAGTTTCAAGAGCCAGTTGGGTCATATATAAAATGAATCCTTTTTTCATCAGCTGAATATTCAGTTCCATCAAGCAAGAACCACACTGATGGGAGAGTAGTTCTGGCTGTACCTGTTCTGATTCTGGAAGTTCTGGCCAGAATAGAACTGGGAGTTCTTTCTTGAGTTCTGCTGGGTCAGGCTTCTCTGCTGGTTCTGTGAGAACCGGGAACCCTGGTACTGACCTTCTCTGTTGTACTGTGACCTCTGGAACAGATTGCCTTCTGACCTCTGGGAGTAATCAGGGTTGTTGTTGTAGTTTGAATCCCTGTTCCAGTTATTGTTGTTATTGTTGTTGTTATTGTATTGTTGTCTTTGGTTGTTCCTCTGCTGGATTCTGTAATACTGGTTTTCATACTCGTTTTGGTTGTATTGGTTGTTTCTGTTCTGGTTGTTCAGGTTGTAACTGTTGTTCTGTTCCTGAGAGTTGTAATAGTTGTTGCCATATCTATCTGTGGTGTATTGTGATGAGTCTCTGTTGTTCTGGTTGTAGTTGTTATTTCTCTGGAGTTGAGATTGCTGGTTGTTATTGTAATTAGAACTATACTGGTTGTAATTTTGACTGTTTGTGTTTCCATAACGTTGAGCAAAGGACTGGAAGTTGTTTGAATCTCTGGAATACAAACTTCTCTGGGAATTGTACTGATCATTGTTGAAGTAATTCGTGTTGGATCCATAACGTTGACTGGAATAGTTATTCCCATCTTTGTTCCTGAACTGGGGATCATTCCTGTTTTGATTCTGGGAATTTTGTCTGTAGTACTGTTGGTTCTGGAAGTTGTCCCTATTAGACTGTTGGTCCTGGAAGTAATTCCTGTTTGACTGCTGGTTCTGGAAACGTTCACCATTTTCATATCTGTATTGCTGGTTCTGGAACTGATTTTGGTAATCATTCCGGTCGTTCCTCTGATTCAGGAAGCGAGATTCCTGGTTTTGATTCCTGTAGGATTGTTGATTCTGGTTGTACTGCTGCCTTTGGTATTGGGAATACTGTTTATGTTGGCTGTAAGTGGAGACTGGACTGCTGGAAACGCCATCAGCCCTTTCCTTGGTGACCTTGGCCTGGAATCCAGTGCCTGGAGCGACCGAGTAGTCGACTGTGCGCAGAGTGCCATCAGGGTCCATGACAGAATACTGACCCACAACGACGTCCCCTCGACGCTCCTCTCTGGCAGACTTCATGTCCCCGGTGGATTTGGCGTCGACGGCATAAGCCCAGGTGTACTCAGGGTTCTGGAAGGTATTGGAAATTAGTATACGTAGTCCATATAGAAGCCATTCTTGAATGATTTAGCCAAATATTCACAGAAATGGGTCTTACACAAGATTGGTTAGTTTTGAAAACTCACAGGGTCGTTGTAGACGGTCTGGTCCAAGCTGTACTCCCTGGCCATCTCCTGAGATCGTCGCCTGAAGGCGTCTGAGAAGGCCTCGTAGTTGTCGTAGAGCTGTCGTGCTGGAAGGAGCCCCTGCTGGGGTCGAACGAACCGGGCCTCCGACGGATGGAATCCGAGGATGTAGGACCCATCCTGGCAGGAGGCCACGCCCACACACACAAGCACGATCAGTAGAGTCTGCAGAACATATAGGATTCTTCAGGATTTATCTGTTCATGTTATGATTATTATAATGATGACTTTTTCAAAATTACTTTTTATTAATAAGAAATAGAAGAAGTATAAAAAAAAAATTATGAAAATAAGTGTTTTAATTCTAGGTGTCAAAACGTTTTAGGTATTGTACTGTGCGTTAAGTGAACACAAACACATCCTTATATATCCAGTATATATATATATATATATATATATATATATATATATATATATATATATATATATATTATATATTTGACAATGTGTGTATGTATGTATGTATGTATATATGTATGTATGATTGGTAAGGGCGCCCGGGACGTCGGTCTGACGGGACTGACATTCGGAACGCAGATGGGTTTCCACCCCGGGAAGGTCGAGACCTACGTTCGGGAGCACGGAAACCGCCAGGATCCCTTCGCTCCCAAAATTTCTACTTCCCCCCCTCCGAAGGGTGAGAAGGGATTCCCTGAAACAGAGCTGGTTCTGCCCGTGAAACCGGGATGGCTATGCCTGTAAACTTAATTACTTTACACATTTCTGTATACATATGACTTATCATTTGGAAAAGTATACTATAGGGTAAATATCAATAACATCAAAGAGGGTGGTTTTAGAAGGGGGTTGACAGAGAGAGAAAGTGAGAGAGAGTAGACGGGGTGTTAGGAAGAAGACAGAGGAGAAAAGACAGACAGACAGACAGACAGACAGACAGAGAGTTGGTATTACTGAGAAAAAAGAGGGTAAAAGACAGTGATTGTTGGAGAGAGAAAGAGAGAGTAAGAGAAAGGAGCGAGAGAGGAAGGAAGAGAGAGAGAGAGAGAGAGAGAGAGAGAGTTGAGTGGGTGTTAGGTAGGAGAAAGATGAAAAAATTAGTATACATATATATACATCTATATATATATATATATTATATATATATAGATATATATATTAAGTCCTTAAAGTAATGAAATAAAATAAAAAGGAAAAAATCCAGTTCAAAACGGCACAAAGAGACAGACAGACAGATAGACGCGAAAAATCCGTCGATACGAAACACGAAATATCGTTTTGTCGGATTTGCATTCCTCACTTCAGGTCGTGGTACTGTATTCAATTGTGGCTTGATTTATCTATTTTCTTTTTATAAACTATGCTCTGGGTTACACGGACCAATCTAGCTGGGTAACCAGCTCGTATATATATAAAGACTGCTTACCTTCATCCTCGGCCTAAGGCTGTCAGCAGTCAACTGGATAAACTGAACTTCCCCAACCCCTTTTATATGGTCTTGACGACCTCCCACATCGCCATGAAAAACCGGACCAACTATGAAATCTTGTAATGTTTCTCACACTCGAGATGGTCTCCCAGGTGTTCACCTTCGGGAACAGGAAACGGTCACAGACGAACGGAATCACTACGAATAAGGTCTGTTTCTGTATCTTCCATTACTTTCAGTTACTTGTTTCTAATGTTTCATTCTTTGGAAGCTTGAATTTCGAGTCAGTGGCTCCTGTGTCTGGTGGGCTTGTTCCATATGAATAGGGTTCATCTTGTGAATAATAATAATAATAATTAATAATAATAATAATAATAATAATAATAATAATAATAATAATAATAATAATAGATGGAAATAACATCTCTCCCATATGTAGGAAGTACAATACGAAAAATGAAACCATAAACCGCAAAGCAAGCGAATGTCTGGCACTTGCACAGAACCATTACAAAAAGAGGCATGATTCAGTGGCAAAAGCCCTCCACTGGAGCCTGTGTAAGAAACACCAGCTACCTTGCAGTAATAAGTGGTACGAACACCAACCTGAAGGAGTGATAGAAAACGATCAGGCAAAGATCTTCTGGGACTATGGTATCAGAACAGATAGGGTGATACGTGCAAATAGACCAGACGTGACGTTGATTGACAAAGTCAAGAAGAAAGTATCACTCATTGATGTCGCAATACCATGGGACACCAGAGTTGAAGAGAAAGAGAGGGAAAAAATGGATAAGTATCAAGACCTGAAAATAGAAATAAGAAGGGTATTGGATATTCCAGTGAAAATTGCACCCAAAATCATAGGAACACTAGGCACGATCCCAAGATCTTTGAAAAGGAATCTAGAAAAACTAGAGGCTGAAGTAGCTCCAGGACTCATGCAGAAGAGTGTGATCCTAGAAGCGGCGCACATAGTAAGAAAAGTGATGGACTCCTAAGGAGGCAGGATGCAACCCGGAACCCCACACTATAAATACCACCTAGTCGAACTGGAGGACTGTGATAGAAAAATATAAATAAATAATAATAATAATAATAATAATAATAATAATAATAATAATAATCATACTATAATGGGCGTAATGTTTGTCTGTCTGTCTGTCTGTCTGTCATTCAATCACGGCCAAACGGCTGGTTAGATGGGCATGAAACTTGGCAGGGTTATGGTGGGGACCCCTAAGATGGTTTGTAATGGGTTTTCATCCAACCTACCCCCCTCCTTTGTAGAGGGTGGGGGGGAGAAGGGATTCCCTGAAACGGAGCTGTTTCTGGCCATGAAACGAGGCTGGTTATTCCCGTAGACGTAGTTACTTTACGATTTTTCATACATAATTTCTGTACAACTTCCCCGGAGAAAGTCGCTAATATTTCAGCTCGGACACAATAGAAGATGAAAATTATCATCAATATCCGCAAAATGTTTTGAATAACTTAAATCCATCGGGACTGCCAGTGCACAAAATAACGTTGAAGAATTACTGCCCGGTAATGTTGCTTCGGAATTTCGATCCTGCCAATGGACATTGCAACGGAACGAGGTACACCATCATGGAGTCAAACTCCCACGTCATCGAAGCAGTGATAGCTACGGGCCCTCACACCGGCAAACCTCTGTTCATCCCCCGGATTCCTCTGATGCCTTCGGACAACCAGTTTCCGTTCCAGTTACGGCGCAGGCAGTTTCCCATCAACCTGGCCTTCTCATTCACTGCAAACAAGACGCAGGGCCAGACTTTGGATCGTGTTGGTGTGTTTCTGCCGTCACCCATGTTCACGCATGGCTAACTGTATGTGGTGATGAGCAGAGCAACCGACTCTGCCAACTTGAAATTAAGTTGTGGACAAACTGATAGTATTGTGTACAAAGAGGTTCTGTAGTAGGTATGTATAAAAATCGCCCTTATTTTTATATTGCTGAACAAATAGTACATATAAATTTTTCACTCTGCACCGTATTTTATCACCCATCGTAGATGGGAAAGTTTGCTAGTAATAATAATAATAATAATAATAATAATAATAATAATAATAATAATAATAATAATAATAATAATAATAATAGATGGAAATAACATCTCTCCCATATGTAGGAAGTGGAATACGAAAAATGAAACCATAAACCCCATAGCAAACGAATGTCCGGCACTTGCACAGAACCATTACAAAAAGAGGCATGATTCAGTGACAAAAGCCCTCCACTGGAGCCTGTGTAAGAAACACCAGCTACCTTGCAGTAAATAAGTGGTACGAACACCAACCTGAAGGAGTGATAGAAAACGATCAGGCAAAGATCTTCTGGGACTATGGTATCAGAACAGATAGGGGGTGATACGTGCAAATGGCCAGACGCCAGACGTGACGTTGATTGACAAAATCAAGAAGAAAGTATCACTCATTGATGTCGCAATACCATGGGTCACCAGAGTTGAAGAGAAAGAGAGGGAAAAAATGGATAAGTATCAAGACCTGAAAATAGAAATGAGAAGGATATGGAATATGCCAGTGGAAATTGTACCCATAATCATAGGAACACTAGGCACGATCCCAAGATCCCTGAAAAGGAATCTAGAAAAACTAGAGGCTGAAGTAGCTCCAGGACTCATGCAGAAGAGCGTGATCCTAGAAACGGGGCCCATAGTAAGAAAAGTGATGGACTCCTAAGGAGGCAGGATGCAACCCGGAACCCCACACTTTAAATACCACCCAGTCGAATTGGAGGACTGTGATAGACATAATAAAATAATAATAATAATAAACTAAAATATAATATATAATAATAATAATAATAAAAATAATAATAATAATAATAATTATTATTATTATTATTTTATTATTATTATAATTATTATTATAATAATAATTATAATAATGTATTACACGAAGACGAACTGAGAGACGATGCCACAGAAGACGACAGAGAGGATGAAGTATCAAACAACGACACACGAAGAAACACCGACGAAGTAACAGAGAGGACGGAATGGGTAGAAAAGATTAGACAATGGATGGAGCCAGATACAGAGAGAACAAAGATCCCCTCCATGAAAGCCTACAACACCAAGAAATTAAGGGAGAAAACAAGTGAGGTCAATGAAATAATGGGCTAATACACACCACCAGTATCACAGAAACAAATAACTTGACATATGCAGGAGCAAGATTAGTAGCAGAACTGATGGGGATTCGAACACCAACACCACCGTCACAACCAACCCAACAGAAAGCAAAACAGCAACCTCCTTGGAAAAGGCGCCTGGAAAAGCAAATCATGGTGATGAGATCTGACTTGAGTAAACTGAAAGAGATGGCAGAAAAAAGGCTAAGAAGCAAGAAAACAAGGGAGGAACTCAACGAGAAATACAAAGTACAAGAGAGGGGACTAAACAAACAAAACAATAGAAGATGTAAAACAGAGGCTTAAGCCAAAGCACACAAGATCCAACGGTACATGAACAGGAATAAGGATACCAACAGAACAAACTATTCGGAACCAACCAGAAAAGACTATACAGCCAACTAAGAGGGGAAGACAACCACCCAGAAATTCCTGAAGCCGAACCAAGTAAGAGACTCTGGGAAAACATATGGAGCAATCCGGTATCACACAACAAACATGCAACATGGCTCCAGGAAGTCAAGAAGAAGAAACAGGGAGAATAAAACAAAGATTCACAGACATCACGACAGACACAGTCAGACACCAAACTAAGAAAATGCCAAACTGGAAAGCACCCCAGGTCCCGATGAAGTCCATGGATACTGGCTCAAAAACTTCAAGGCCCTACACCACGAATAGCAGAACAACTCCAGCATTGTATCTCAAATCACCAAGCACCCAAATGGATGACCACAGGAAGAACATCCTTAGTACAAAAGACAAGAGTAAGGGAAATATAGCCAGTAACTACAGGCCTATCACCTGCCTACCAATAATGTGGAAGTTACTAACAGGTATCATCAGTGAAAGGCTACAAACTACCTAGAGGAGACAAATACCATCCCCCACCAACAGAAAGGCTGCAGAAGGAAGTGTAGGGGCACAAAAGACCAGCTCCTGATAGACAAAATGGTAATGAAGAACAGTAGGAGAAGGAAAACCAACCTAAGCATGGCATGGATAGACTATAAGAAAGCCTTCGACATGATACCACACACATGGCTAATAGAATGCCTGAAAATATATGGGGCAGAGGAAAATACCATCAGCTTCTCAAAAATACAATGCGCAACTGGAATACAATACTTACAAGCTCAGGAATAAGACTAGCAGAGGTTAATATCAGGAGAGGGATCTTCCAGGGCGACTCACTGTCCCCACTACTCTTCGTAGTAGCCATGATTCCCATGACAAAAGTACTACAGAAGATGGATGCCGGGTACCAACTCAAGAAAAGAGGCAACAAAATCAACCATCTGATGTTCATGGACGACATCAAGCTGTATGGTAAGAGCATCAAGGAAATAGATACCCTAATCCAGACTGTAAGGATTGTATCTGGGGACATCAGGATGGAGTTTGGAATAGAAAAATGCGCCTTAGTCAACTTACAAAAAGGCAAAGTAACGAGAACTGAAGGGATAAAGCTACCAGATGGGAGCAACATCACATAGATGAGACAGGATACAAATACCTGGGAATAATGGAAGGAGGAGATATAAAACACCAAGAGATGAAGGACACGATCAGGAAAGAATATATGCAGAGACTCAAGGCGATACTCAAGTCAAAACTCAACGCCGGAAATATGATAAAAGCCATAAACACATGGGCAGTGCCAGTAATCAGATACAGCGCAGGAATAGTGGAATGGACGAAGGCAGAACTCCGCAGCATAGATCAGAAAACCAGGAAACAAATGACAATACACAAAGCACTACACCCAAGAGCAAATACGGACAGACTATACATAACACGAAAGGAAGGAGGGAGAGGACTACTAAGTATAGAGGACTGCGTCAACATCGAAAACAGAGCGCTGGGGCAATATCTGAAAACCAGTGAAGACGAGTGGCTAAAGAGTGCATGGGAAGAAGGACTAATAAAAGTAGACGAAGACCCACAAAATATACAGAGACAGGAGAAAAAACAAAGACAGAAAGAACAGAGGACTGGCACAACAAACCAATGCACGGACAATACATGAGACAGACTAAAGAACTAGCCAGCGATGACAATTGGCAATGGCTACAGAGGGGAGAGCTAAAGAAGGAAACTGAAGGAATGATAACAGCGGCACAAGATCAGGCCCTAAGAACCAGATATGTTCAAAGTACGATAGACGGAAATAACATCTCTCCCATATGTAGGAAGTGCAATACGAAAAATGAAACCATAAACCACATAGAACAAGTGAATGCCCGGCACTTGCACAGAACCAGTACAAAAAGAGGCATGATTCAGTGGCAAAAGCCCTCCACTGGAGCCTGTGCAAGAAACATCAGCTACCTTGCAGTAATAAGTGGTACGAGCACCAACCTGAAGGAGTGATAGAAAACGATCAGGCAAAGATCCTCTGGGACTATGGTATCAGAACGGATAGGGTGATACGTGCAAACAGACCAGACGTGACGTTGATTGACAAAGTCAAGAAGAAAGTATCACTCATTGATGTCGCAATACCATGGGACACCAGAGTTGAAGAGAAAGAGAGGGAAAAAATGGATAAGTATCAAGATCTGAAAATAGAAATAAGAAGGATATGGGATATGCCAGTGGAAATCGTACCCATAATCATAGGAGCACTAGGCACGATCCCAAGATCCCTGAAAAGGAATCTAGAAAAACTAGAGGCTGAAGTAGCTCCAGGA
Source organism: Macrobrachium nipponense (assembly GCF_015104395.2). NCBI lineage: Eukaryota > Metazoa > Arthropoda > Malacostraca > Decapoda > Palaemonidae > Macrobrachium > Macrobrachium nipponense. The sequence continues at coordinate 83,018,864 of NC_087211.1, read as the reverse complement.
CTGATGCAGAAGAGTGTGATCCTAGAAACAGCACACATAGTAAGAAAAGTGATGGACTCCTAAGGAGGCAGGATGCAACCCGGAACCCCACACTATAAATACCACCCAGTCGAATTGGAGGACTGTGATAGAGCAATAATAATAATAATAATAATATTTTTGGAAGCTTGAATTTCAAGTCAATGGCCCCTTGTGGTAGGCTTGTTCCATATAAATAGGGTTCATCTTCTGAATAATAATAATGGTAATGATAATAATAATTTATTCGATACAGGTTATCTTAAAAGATATATTTTAGTTTGGCATATCTTTGATGGGTAATTCTCTCTCTCTCTCTCTCTCTCTCTCTCTCTCTCTCTCTCTCTCTCTCTCTCTCTCTCTCTCTCTCTCTTCCTACTTTCTCTCATTCATTCGATACAGTTTATCGATCTTTGATAGATAATTTTCTCTCTCTCTCTCTCTCTCTCTCTCTCTCTCTCTCTCTCTCTCTCTCTGTAGTGAGTAGTATCGCCGATGACACAAGAATAAGTAGAGAAATTACTTGTGATGAAGATAGGAACACGCTACAACGAGACCTTAACAAAGTATATGATTGGGCAGAGGTAAATAGGATGGTATTTAACTCTGATAAATTTGAATCAATGAATTATGGAGATAGTGAAGGTAAGCTATATACATATAGGGGACCGAATAATGAGACAATCACAAATACAGAAGCAGATAAAGACCTTGGTGTGATGTTGAATAGGGCATGTTATGCAATGATCAAATAGCAATTCTATTGGCAAAATGTAAAGCAAAAATGGGAATGTTGTTACGGCACTTCAAAACAAGAAAAGCTGAACACATGATTATGCTTTATAAAACTTATGTTCGTAGTCCACTTGAATATTGCAATATGATATGTTACCCACACTATCAAAAGGATATTGCACAAATAGAGAGTATACAAAGGTCCTTTACAGCTAGAATAGAAGAAGTTAAGGATCTTGACTACTGGGAATAACTACAATCCTTAAAATTATATAGTCTAGAAAGGAGAAGAGAACGCTACATGATAATTCAGGCATGGAAGCAGATAGAAGGAATTGCCGAAAACATCATGGAGCTAAAAATATCAGAAAGAGCAAGCAGAGGTAGATTAATAGTGCCCAAAACTATACCAGGAAAAATAAGGAAAGCACACAGGACATTAATCCACAACGCACCAGCATCGATAATGCAGCGTCTATTCAATGCGTTGCCAGCTCATCTGAGGAATATATCAAGAGTGAGCGTAGATGTGTTTAAGAATAAGCTCGACAAATATCTAAGCTGCATCCCACACCATCCAAGACTGGAAGGTGCAAAATATACCGGAAGATGTACTAGCAACTCTCTGGTAGACATTAGAGGTGCCTCACACTGAGGGACCTGGGGCAACCCGAACAAGATGCAAGGTCTGTAAGGTAAGGTCTGTGTGTGTGTGTTTTAATTCCTACTTTCCCTTATTCGTTCGATACAGGTTACCTAAGATAACCTTTGTTATCTTTTTTTCTAAATAAAAACTTAATAGGCAAAGTTATCATATGTTATCATATCAGTGTTATCAATAACCCTTTAAATCACAACAATCTCTTATGAGGATCATTCATTTACCATTTCATTTCAGTATAACTTTGCTTGGACATAATTTTTATATTTGTATGTATATGTGTATATATACACTTATTACACATATACATATAGAAGTAAACATATATATATATATATAATATATATATATATATATATATATATATATATATATATATATATATATAAATATAGGGGGGAGGAGAGAGAGAGAAGACGAGAGAGAGAAAGAGAGAGAGAGGAGAGAGAGAACCGAAATGTCTCCAAGTAAGAAACAGATCACTTATTGGACACAAAACCATTTGAAAATTATTGGCTAGCTCACCGTAACTCCGGATCGTAAAACACTCATTCTTCTTCGAAAACCCTCCAAGAATTTCGAGAACTAATTCCAGTCCCTGTCTTATTTGACCCTCTTCCCTTCTTCGTCTTGATTCTTCTTCTTTCTTCTTCTTTTTCTTCTGAGATACAAGCAATAAATAGCTAAAAAACCTGCCAGTTTAATGAAACCACAATAAATAAGTGAATACTAAACCACTGGATAATGAATTCTAGGTACTAAACTGTGCCTAGTCATTGCATGAGCTATGTACACAGTGCAAATAACAACCAATAGATGGCGTTGGCAATATCACATAATTATTGGAGAGTTCCTAATTATATATATATATATATATATATATATATATATTATATAAACGTTTATGTATAAATGCATATGCATTCATGTGTTTATAATATTTCTGGCTATCTGATTCTGCCAGTGTATACTTAAGCTTCCTCAAGAATGCAGAATACATATGAAGATCTTAAATAAAAATTCAGCATAGTTATCAATATGAATGTATATATATATATATATATATATATATATATACATAAATATATATATATATATAAATATGTATATATATATATATATATATATATATATATATATATGTGTGTGTTGTGTGTGTGTGTGATAATATATATATATATATATATATATATATATATATATATATGTATATATATATATTTATTTATATATATGTATATATATATTATATATATATATATATATATTTCCCTTTTTTTGAAATAATTAATGCTTTTTTTCCAGTTGGTTTTCTATGTGTAGATACTCGTAACTTACACAAAGGAAAATTACAGATAACATAAGTACTGATGCCTTTATTATAAAAATACAAGTCTTAATAGAAATAGTCTTATTTTCCAAATTTCTGCTCAGATTTACTCATTTGTATCTACATTTCCTGAAGGTATCACTATCAGGGTCAAATTGTCTATCTAAATATATCAGGAGGATCCAGTGTCCCAGTTTCAAGAGCCAGTTGGGTCATATATAAAATAAATCCTTTTTTCATCAGCTGAATATTCAATTCCATCAAGCAAGAACCACACTGATGGGAGAGTAGTTCTGGTTGTACCTGTTCTGATTCTGGAAGTTCCTGCGAGAGTAGAACTGGGAGTTCTGTCTTGAGTTCTGCTGGTTCTGTGAGAACCGGGAACCCTGGTACTGACCTTCTCTGTTGTACTGTGACCTCTGGAACTGATTGTCTTGTTGGTACTGTTGTGACCTCTGGTAGTAGTCAGGGTTGTTGTTGTTGTAGTTTGAATCCCTGTTCCAGTTATTGTTGTTGTTGTTATTGTATTGTTGTCTATGATTGTTCCTCTGCTGGATTCTGTAATACTGGTTTTCATTCTGATTTCGGTTGTATTGGTTGTTTCTGTTCTGGTTGTTCAGGTTGTACCTGCTGTTCTGTTCCTGAGAGTTGTAATAGTTGTTGCCATATCTACTATCTATGTTGTATTGTGATGAGTCTCTGTTGTACTGGTTGTAGTTGTTATTTCTCTGGAGTTGAGATTGCTGGTTGTTATTGTAATTGGTGTTGTACTGGTTGTAATTTTGACTGTTTGTGTTTCCATAACGTTGAGCAAAGGACTGGAAGTTGTTTGAATCCCTGGAATACAAACTCCTTTGGGAATTGTACTGATCATTGTTAAAGTAATCCCTGTTGGATCCATAACGTGACTGGAATAGTCATTCCTATCATTATTCCTGAACTGAAGATCATTCCTGTTTTGATTCTGGGAATTCTGTCCTGTTAGGACTGTGTTCTGGAAAGTTGCCCCATTAGGACTGTTGGTTCTGGAAGTTGTCCCCATAACGTTGTTCCTTGAAGTAATTCCTGTTTGACTGCTGGTTCTGGAAACGTTCTCCATTTTCATATCTGTATTGCGGGTTCTGTAACTGATTTTGGTAATCATTCCTGTCGTTCCTCTGATTCAGGAAGCGAGATTCCTGGTTTTGATTCCTGTAGGATTGTTGATTCTGATTGTACTGCTGCCTTTGGTACTGGGAATACTGATTCTTTTGGCTGTATGTCGTGACTGGACTGCTGGAAACGCCATCAACCCTTTCCTTGGTGACCTTGGCCTGGAATCCAGTGCCTGGAGCGACCGAGTAGTCGACTGTGCGCAGAGTGCCATCAGGGTCCATGACAGAATACTGACCCACAACGACGTCCCCTCGACGCTCCTCTCTGGCAGACTTCATGTCCCCGGTGGATTTGGCGTCGACGGCATAAGCCCAGGTGTACTCGGGGTTCTGGAAGGTATTGGAAATTAGTATACGTAGTCCATATAGAAGCCTCTGAATTATTTAGTCAAATATTCACAGAAATGGGACTTACACAAGAGTAGTTAGTTTCGAAAACTCACAGGGTCGTTGTTAACGGTCTGGTCCAAGCTGTACTCCTTGGCCATCTCCTGAGATCGTTGCCTGAAGGCGTCTGAGAAGGCCTCGTAGTTGTCGTAGAGCAGTCGTGCTGGAAGGAGCCCCTGCTGGTCGTCGACGCCTCTGGAATCAAGGATGTAGGACCCATCCTGGCAGGAGGCCACGCCCACACACACCAGCACGATCAGGAGAGTCTGCAGGACAAATAGGATTCTTCAGGATTTATCTGCTCACGTTATGATTATTATGATGCTTATTTTTTCAAAATTACTTTTTATTAATAAGAAGTAGAAGAAATATAAAAAAAAATGTTATGAAAATAAAGGTGTTTTAACTCTAGGTGTCAAAATGTTTTAGGTATTGCTACTGTGCGTTAAGTGAACACAAACACATCCTTATATATCCAATATATATATATATATATATATATATATATATATATATATATATATATATAAAGACCGCTTACCTTCATCCTCGGCCTAAGGCTGTCGGCAGTCACCTGGATAAACTGAACTTCCCCAACCCCTTTTATATGGTCTTCACGACATCCCACATCGCCAGGAAAAACCGGACCAACTATGGAATCTAGTAATGTTTCTCACACTCGAGATGGTCTCCCAGCGAGCACCATCAGGTGTTCACCTTCGGGAACTCACCTTCGGGAACAGGACACGGTCACAGACGAACGAATCACTACGAATAAGGTCTGTTTCTGAATCTTCCATTTCTTTCAGTCATTTGCTTCTAAAGAACACTGCGTTCTTTGGAAGCTTGAATTTCGAGTCAGTGGCTCCTGTGTGTGGTGGGCTTGTTCCATATGAATAGGGTTCATCTTCTGAATAATAATAATAATAATAATAATAATAATAATAATAATAATAATAATAATAATAATAATAATAATAATAATAACAAGAAACATCAATTACCTTGCAGTAATAAGTGGTACGAGCACCAACCTGAGGGAGTGATAGAAAACGATCACGCAAAGATCCCCTGGGACTATGGTATCAGAACGGATAGGGTGATACTGCAAATAGACTAGAACGTGACGTTGATTGACAAAGTCAAGAAGAAAGTATCACTCATTGATGTCGCAATACCATGGGACACCAGAGTTGAAGAGAAAGAGAGGGAAAAAATGGATAAGTATCAAGATCTGAAAATAGAAGTAAGAAGCATATGGGATATGCCAGTGGAAATTGTACCCATAATCATAGGAGCACTAGGCACGATCCCAAGATCTCTGAAAAGGAATCTAGAAAAACTAGAGCTGAAGTAGCTCCAGGACTCATGCAAAGAGTGTGATCCTAGAAAACGCACACATAGTAAGAAAAGTGATGGACTCCTAAGGAGGCATGATGCAACCCGGAACCCCACACTATATATACCACCCAGTCGAATTGGAGGACTGTGATAGAGCAAAAAAAAAAATAAAAAATAAATTAAAAATAATAATAATAATAGCATGATTATTATTATTATTATTATTATTATTATTATTATTATTATTATTATTATTATTATTATTATTATTATTATCTCATAGGTGCACGGAGATGTATGTTAGATCTTGTACATAATCGTCTGCTAGATCCCGTTACATATACATCTATGCATGTGTATCTTTGTGTATTTTGTATCTGTAAAGTGTCTAAGTAGTTACACACACACACACACACACTCAATCTCACAAGTGTACCGAGTTCCATGTTCTATTATAAGTGTTAGAATATCACAATGATGAACTTAAAAAGCAAGACGTATTATACATACTTTTTACGAAATCAGTTTTCTTTCAGAAATGTTCTATTTAATAATCCTATGAGTAAAGAAACGTGATGTTATTGCATGAAAGATTTACAAGTTCAATTTTCTTTTTATTAAAAACATCTTTGTCAAATGAATTCGTTGCTTATGAGAATAATTTCGATAAACAGTATTTTACCGAAATCACCCTTCCAAGGAAATCAATGTATTAACAAATCAAGACAAAATTAAAGAAATATGTGAGAATTATTACTCATTCAAAGAAGACTAATCTATAAATAAAACTAAAAACAAATAGAGAAGCATAAAAAATTCTAATTAAGACAAAGAAACAAGTCAAACTGTAAACAAATACAAACAAAGTAAGGAAACAAATGAGGATGAAATTAATCTATAAAAAATTGAAAAATAAAGGAAACAGGTTAACATTCTCTTGAGACAACGAAGTACATTAACCAACAAACAAATAAAAACAGAGAAAGGACTCAGATGACCATTTGATAAAGAAACGACAAAATGAGTTGACGAAATAAAACAGACAGGACACATGAACATTCAATCAAGACAATGAAATAGAGTACCATCAGAATGCCAGTAGCACTTCGCTCCCGCTGCTGGGGTACGTCTCTAAACCAACAGGTAATGCCACTTCCTTGACCTTAGCCGTCCACAGGCAGGTGTCAGGTGTCCTCGGACGGGTGTCAGGTGTCGACACCTGGTGGTGTTGCCGTTTAAGAAACATAACCTCGTCTCAATCTCGACGGGTAAGTCAAGGTTGCTATGTGGTTTGTGGTTTGGTTACCATGGGCCGTGTATGTCAGATGTCATTAATCCGTAATTTGATTTATTCCAAGAATTCTGTTTGAATTTGGTCTAAGAGATGTTGGTAAGCTATATTATACATATATATATATATATATATATATATATATATATATATATATATATATATATATACATACATATATATATATATATATATATATATATTTTTTTTCTATCACAGTCCTCCAATCGACTGAGTGGTTTTTTTTTATAGTGTGGGGGTTCCGGGTTGCATCCTGCCTCTTTAGAGTCCATCACTTTCCTTACTATGTGAGCCGTTTCTAGGATCACACTCTTCTGCATGAGTCCTGGAGCTACTTCAGCCTCTAGTTTTTTCAGATTCCTTTTCAGGGATCTTTGGATCGTGCCTAGTGTTCCTATGATTATGGGTACAATTTTCACTGGCATATCCCATTTCCTTCTTATATTTTCTTCTCTTGTCCATTTCTTCTTCTGGTTTGCTTCTGTAGCACCAGTCTCTGGTTGTTGGCTACTGTTGTTGTGGTGGTCAGTTGCTGGATGACGTTCGCCAAGTACCTGACCGTCTTGCCCCTTCAATTTGGGCAGCATACCTTGGCTGCCGGACGAAGCTCCTCTGTTGCCAGAGGTTCAATTTACGTCGTTGTCGTTTAATCCTTCATTTCTTCCCATCATTGCTGAGTTTTGCTATTTAACCCAAAGTTGGACCCTACCCCATCGGGGATAGGTACTCATTTACAGCTGAATAGACTGCGGAAATTATGGTAATGACCCTTTCCCAAGGAATCAACGCCGAGGAGAACCTTCACCCATCCAACGACTGACCAGCCCCAAAGTTGCTTAACCAGTCCATTGACGACCTAACCCACTCTGCCATGGCTTAAGGCCAAAGCAATAAGATCCAACGGTACATGAACAGGAATAAGGGATACCAACAGAACAAACTATTCGGAACTAACCAGAAAAGACTATACAACCAACTAAGAGGGGAAGACAACCACCAAGAAATTCCTGAAGCCGAACCAAGTAAGAGACTCTGGGAAAACATATGGAGCAATCCGGTATCACACAACAAACATGCAATATGGCTCCAGGAAGTCAAGGCAGAAGAAACAGGAAGAATAAAACAAAGATTAACTGAGATCACGACACCAACTAAAGAAAATGCCCAACTGGAAAGCCCCAGGTCCCGAGGAAGTCTATGAATACTGGCTCAAAAACTTCAAGGCAGAACAACTCCAGCATTGTATCACAAATCACCATGCGCCCACCCCACTTGGATGATCACAGGAAGAACATTCTTAGTCCAGAAAAACAAGAGTAAAGGAAATATAGTCAGTAACTACAGGCCTATCACCTGCCTACCAATAATGTGGAAGTTACTAACAGGTATCATCAGCGAAAGGCTATACAACTACCTAGAGGATACAAAAAACACCTCCCCCACCAACAGAAAGGCTGCAGAAGGAAGTGTAGGGGCACAAAGACCAGCTCTTGATAGAAAAAATGGTAATGAAGAACAGTAGGAGAAGGAAAACCAACCTAAGCATGGCATGGATAGACTATAAGAAAGCCTTCGACATGATACCACACATGGCTAATAGAATCCTTGGACATATATGAGGCAGAGGATATCAACATCAGCTTCCTCAAAAATACAATGCGCAACTGGAATATAATATTTACATAAATAAATAAATTAATATAAAAAAATGAATAGATGAAATATATCAAAAATAAATATTTAGATAAAATTAAAAAATTAAAAATTATGTAAAATAAAAAATAAATAAACAAAAAATACACAAAATAAAGATTAGTAAAAAAAATGAATAAATAAATAAAATGAATTAATATAAATAAATAAATGAATAAAAATAAATAAATGAATAAATAAAAAAATAAATATAAATATATTAAATAATCTATGAATAAATAGAAATAAATAAATAACAATAAATAAAATAAATAAATATAAAAAAACATAATATATAAAAATAAATATAAAATATAAATACATAAAAATAAATAAATTAATGAAGATTAATATATAAACAATATATACAAATAAATAAATAAATAAGTAATAAATAAAAAAACACAAAATAAATCAATAAGATAAATAATAATAAATATATAAATAATCATAAATAAAACAAATAAATTTAGATAAATAAAAATCAATAAACAAAAGTAAATAAACAATAAATAAATTAAACTCAATCAAAATATAAATATATAAATACGCGAAATAGATAAACAAATATAAACGAATAAATAAATAATTTATAAAAATGAATAAAGAAATCAATAAAAATGAAATAAATAAATGAAAATGAATAAATAAATGAATAAAAATAAATAAGTAAATACAAATAAAAAAAAATCAAAAAATTATTAGAAATAAAGAATAGATAAATAAAGACAAGTAAATAAATAAATAAGATATAAAAATAAATATAAATAATAAAAAACAAATAAATATAATATAAAAAATAAAAATAAAAGCAATACTTATAACTATAATAAATATAAAAATAAAAATTACAAAAATAATTAGAACAATTAAATAACTATAATAACCAGAAAACTAAGCATGATATAGATAAAACTGAAACTAGAATAAAAGTAAAATTAAAGTAATATAATAAAAAAGAAATAAAATTAATTAACTTACATATATAATAAAAATAAAAACAATAGTAAAAATTCCATATAATTCTCATAAATAAAAAATTAAATTAGAGTTTTAAAAAATACCAAAAAATGAAAATAATAATATTGAGAAAAATAGAAAAATGAATACAAGAAAAATAAAAAATAGAATTATTAAAAATAATTCTATAATTATAAAAGCAAAAATAAAATGAAAATAATAATAATAAAAATAAAATAAATATAATGCACATGAAAAAATAATATAAATAAAAATTAAAATAATGAAAATAAAATGATAATATTAATCATAAAAATTAAAAATATATAAAAATAACTAAGATAAAAATATGTAAAAATAAAAAATATATATAAATGAATATATAAAAATAATAAAAATATAAATAATCTTATAAAATATAATAATAAATCTCAATATAAATTTTTAAATATTTTAAATAAAAATATATTTATAAAAAAACGAATAAAAATTATGAAATAATAATAAAAATATGAAAAATAATAAAAATAATAAAAGATTAAAGATAACAAAATATATATAATAAAAATAGAAAATAAAAACAATACTAATAACTATCATAAATATGAAAATAACAATTTAAAAATAATAATCAGAACAATAAAATAATAATAATAAGCAGAAGCCTTGAACATATATAGGGAAGAGGAACGTACCATCAACTTCCTCAGAAATACAATGGGCAACTGGAATACAGTATTTACAAGCTCTGTGATAAGACTAGGAGAGGTTAACGTCAGGAGAGGGATCTTCCAGGGTGACTCACTGTCCCCACTACTCTTCGTAGTAGCCATGACACACATGACAAAAGTACTACAGAAGATGGACCCAAGCACGACTTCAGCGAGAGTTTCTACGACTTGTGCAAAGTGCATGGGCACACCGCTTCCTGGTCCAGATACCACAAGAAAGCAGCTGCGGTTACTGCCATTGCAATGACAGGGACGGACAATCCTTCAATTCTAGTAGGCCCTCCAGCGCAGGGCCCTATATTTGCTGTACCCGCCCACCAGCTTTCGATGACACTGGTGCGCAGATATCCATCATTCGCGAGAATGAGATTCCTTACGGAGATAGGGTTGACAGGCACCAATTCGTCACAAAGGAAAGCCTCAACCTTGTTAAGATGTTCTTGCCGAATGTGTGGTCGAGAGTCACCCGACCTCACTGTTCTAAGGTATGTACTATGGACGTTATACCGTCCTCCTAGGACAAATGTTTAAGCCTCCTCCTACCTTTTCAAAGTCCCAGGGCCCCGCAGTTCTTTATATACCTCCAGACCAATCCTACAGTCCTCCAGGAACCAATGTATCTACAGAGAGAGAATCCTCTTTGTGTACTTTGCTGAACATCTGTACGAGAAGTCTCCTGATGTTTGGTGCGGCCGTGGTTCTTTATAGCCCCCTCCTGGGCGTGGTAGGAGCATACTGGTCATACAAAATGTGGGCACAAGTAAGGTGGTTGCATCTGGAGCGAAGGAAATCGGCCTTTCGTCATCTCTTACACCTGCCTAGGCCACGCCCCTCCCCCTTACATCCTGGGCGAGGCCTGGTCCGATGACGGCAGGCTTGTAGTAATAGTATAATTTAATTAAATGTTATCCATTACACATTCTTAAGGTAACTGTAATTATAATTCTTCAAAGAAATCTCTGCTTAATATTAATTTTGGTTGTAATTGAAATTTACTAAACGGATTATGACGTCATACTATATGTACGACTTCACATGCCGAAATATTTCTTGGAAATCAATGAAAACCTAAACATTTCTTTATCTTTTCTGATTTATGTGGCAACAGATACCCTAATGTATCTATGATAAAAGGTCAACATAGTTAAAAATACCGCCTTCACTCTTTGGGAACTGAAATATGACGAACAGTGTAAAATAGGGAGGAGCTTAGTGACAGAAAACGGTCAAACAAATATAAACCTCGGGGACTATGGTAGTCAGAACACAAAGGGTGATACGTGCCAATAGACCAGGACGTGACGTTGATTGACAACATTAAGAAGAAAGTATCACTCATTGATGTCGCAATACCTTTGGGACACCAGAGTAGGAGGGAAAAAATTAAGAGGTACCGGGAGAGAGAGAGAGAGAGAGAGAGAATGATTTTGGTGACTATGATATCATAGTTTATCTGTAAGTAATGAAATACAAAAATAAAACACTGATTTTCACCTGCATGTGAAATTTACCTCCATAGGCGCACAACTAGCCTGTTTGAGTAGTGATAAGGAATAGTCAGAATCGAAACTTCGATTCAAAATGTAATCATGAAAGACTCTACGGGTTATGCTCGGAATGTTTAACTACAGTCTCAAGCATCTACGAATAAAATTAATATTGACTTTCATAATTACCTATTTAAGCAACAATAAGAAAATCATAGTTATGAAAATAGACCTAGAAAATATTACTGCAGCTGAGGTACCGATTACTTTTATTTAACATGCTTAAAAGATGTTTTACTTCAAGAATAGAGGTAAAAATAATAGAATATTATCAATGTAAATTAAAACCAAAAGATACAAAAAATAAAAATAACAGAAATGTAGTGTGAATAAAAATAGTAGTAAATAAAAGTAAACCTGAAATTAAGAGGTTAAATATAAAAATGGTAAAATAATTATGATTATATAATAAAATCAAAAAAAAATATACAACTAGTAAAGTGAAAATAAAAAAAAACTTAATAATACAAGCAATAACTGTAAAATTATAAATAATTCTAAAATTATAAAATAATAAATACAATGAAAATTAATAAATAAAAAACTAAAACATATATATATCAAATGAATGAATAAATAAGTAATAAAAAATAATAAATATGTAAATGAATAAAGATTAATAAATATAAATGAATAAATGAATTAGAAATAAACAAATAAATAGATAAATACAAATAAAATAAATAAATAGATACAAAAATGAATAAGTAAATAATTAATAAAAAGATAAATACAAATAACAAAATAAATAAATAAATAAATAGAAAAATAAATTTATAAGTAATAAAAATGAATAAATAAATAAATTTTAAAAAAAATAAATAAAAAATAAAATAAATAAATAAACATAAATAAATGAATATAAACATAAATAAATAAGTAGATATAAATAAATAAATGAGATAAAAACATTAAAAATAATCAAATAAGTAAATAAATAAATAAATTAAAAATAAATTAAAAATATAAAAAATAAAAATAAAAAGGAATGAAAAATATGATAAATAAAACAAAATAAATAAAGAGAAGAAAATAAATATAAATCAATAAAAAATGAAAAAAATAAATAGATAAAAATAAAAAATAAACAAATAAATAGAAATAAAAAATGAAAATAAAAAATAAATAAATAAATAAAATAAAATAAATTAATAAACAAAATAAATAAGTAAATAAATATGAATAAAAAATAAATAAATAAAAAATTTAATTAATAAATAAATAATAAAATAAATAATAAATAAAAATAAATTAGAAAATTAATAAATAAATAATTAATTAATTAATTAAAAAAACAAGCATAAATAAAAAATAAATAAATTACTAAAAAAAATAAATAAATAAAATAGGAATATACACAAAAAAAATATTTAAATAAGTAAATAAATAAATAAATAAATAAAACTAAATCAAAATAAAAATAAATAAAAATAAAGAAATATGTAAAAAATAAATAAAAAAGAAAGTAAAGTAAATAAATAAAAATAAATAAACAAATAAAAATAAACAAAAATAAATAAAAAAAATAAAAATAGATAAAAATAAATAAAAATAGATCAAAAAATGATAAAAATAAATAAATAAGTAAAAATAAATAGAAATAAACAAATAAATAAAAAATAAAAAAAATAAAAATCAAATAAAATTTATTAATAAATAAAATAATAAATAATAACTAAATACAAAAAATAAATAAATATAAATACATACCTAAATAAATAAAAATGAAAAAGAATCAAATAAATGTATAAAAATAAATAAATAAATAGAAATAAAAAATAAATAAAAAATAAAAAAATAATAATAAAAAAATCAAAAACTAAATCCAAAGATAAAGGAATAAAAAATAATTATTGAAAAATAAATAAGAATAAATATTATATTTAAAAATATATAGAAATAACTAAAAATAAATAAATAAATAAAAATAAATAAAAATAAAAAATTAAATATTATGAATAAAACTAAATGAGTAAATAGAAATGAATAAATAAATAAATAAATAAATGAAAAAAATAAATGAATAAATAGGAGATGATAAAATAAATAAATTAAAAAAATTATTTAAAATAAATAAATAAATAAATGAATAAAAATAAATAAATAAATGAATAAAAATAAATAAATACAAAATAAATAAAATAAAAAATAAATAAATTAATAATAATTAAATAAATAAATACATAATAGAAAAAAAAACAAACAAATTAATAAAAAAAATAAAAAAAATAAATAAATGAAATATAAATAAGAATAAAAAAATTAAAAAATGAATAAAAACAAATTAAAATAAATAGATACAAATAAATAAATAAATAATAAATAAATAACAAATATAAATAAATAAAAAATAAATAAAGAAATAAATAAATAAGAAATAAAATAAATAAATAAAAGATAATTAATAAATAAATAAATAAAAATAAATATATAAAAGTAAATATAAAATAAATAGATAAATAAAAAAAAATTAATGAAAATGAATAAAAATAAAAATAAATAAAATAAATAAAAATAAATGAAAAGAAGAGGACGCCATTAAGAAAATTATTTCTGATAATGTATCCCCGACTGACGACACCAAGAATATCGACTTAATCATATATTACCAGAATCGGAGGACGCGCGATCTTATTATGAAAAATAACCCCTCTCCACAGGTACGAGAACCCCTGAGGCAGGACGCATGTAGTGTACCAGTATACATGCCCAGTCCGCGAATGCAGCGGCGCCTACGTAGGTATGACTACCATTGCGACTGTCGAAGAGACTCTCGTGCCACGCCCAAGAGGGGGCTATAAAGAATCACGCCCGCACCAAAACCATCACGAGGCCATCTCCCGAGATGTCATCATAAAGAACACGAAGATCATCGGGAAGGCCCCTGATGCCCGTCGTTTGCGCCTGCTGGAGGCGCTCCTCATCCAGCAAATAAAAACCTACACTGAATACGACGCAGGAAGAATTTCTCCTCCCTACGAGTATGAGAAGACCTGCCACCAACAATGACACCACCGATCATGACAACTCTATGGATGACAACGCCCCCCGAACGAGGTACTCCTGCAGCCGATGGAAATCAAAGTAGCCGTGACGTCCCACAGCGTAGCGCAACGCCCATCAATGTTACAGCGCCGCTTAGGAGGTCCAGGCGGCTGCAGGATATGCTGCAACGCAACCATCTGGCTCGAAGAAAGTGGCTTGAGACCTGGCTCAGGCAGCCAATGAAAACAAGACTCACCGCCACCAGCCAATAGGAGACAAGCATGGGGCAGACCCCCTGCTGTCAACCACAGATATAAGGAGGACGGACACCGCACCAAGATCAGTCCACCCTCAGCTTCCAGCCCCGAGGATGTCTGGCAGCTCCAGACGAAAGCTCGCTTTAAGAAAGAGAGAGTAGAAGAGAGAGAGAGAGAGAGAGAGAGAGAGAGAGAGAGAGAGAGAGAGAAAATCGTTAATGACTTTGATGACTATGGTATCATAGTTTATCTGTAAAATTCAAATATATAACACCTATTTTGACCCTGTATTTTACCATGACCTCTCTAGCGCTCTACTAGCCTGTTTAAGTAGCACTGAAAAAAGCCGCTATTCGCAAAATAGAGAAGAATCTCTACAAGTGTAATGCTGCTGAAGTAGCCATTACTTTTAATAAAAAAAAGAAATAATAATAAAAAAAAGAAAATTTATAAGTAAATAAAATAAATAAATAAAGAAATGAATACATAAAAATCAAAAAATATACAAAAATCAAATCTTAAATAAAAATAAATTAATAAATGAAAAATAAATATATAAAAAATTAATAAAAAAAAAGTTAATTAAAAATAAAAATAAATAGAAATAATTAAAAATAAATAAAAATTAATAAATGAAAAATAAATCAATATAAATAAACAAATAAAATTAAATTGATAAATTAACTAAGTAAATTAAATAAATAAATAAAATAAATAAATGAAAATAAATAAATATATAAAATAAATAAATAAAAATTAATAAATAAATAGATAAAATGAAGATAAATATATAAATAAAAATCAATGAAAAATGAACAAATAAAAAAATTAATAAATAAATGAATGAATAATAAATAAATAAATAAATAGATAAATAATAAATAAATAAATGAATAAAGAAATAAAGAAATGAAAATAAATAAATAAATAAAAAATAGAATAAATAAATAAAAAATAAAAACTAAACAAAAATAATAATAAATAAACATAATTAAACAAATAAAAGGATATTAATAGAAATAAATAAAATAGATCTATATAAAACTAAATAAAAGTAAATAAATATAAAATAAAAAATCAAATAATAAAATAAATAAATGAATAAGCAAAAAAATAAAATAAATAAACAAATAAACAAAATAAATAAATAATAAATAAATAAATAAATAAATAGATAAATAAATAAATAAATAAAAATGAATAAATAAATAAATAAAAATAAATAGATCCTTCAATCAAAAAATATATAAATAAATATAAATAAATAAGTAAATAAATAAATAAAAATAAATATATACAAAGAAATAAATAAGTAAATATATAAAATAAAAAACAAATAAATAAATAAAAATAAATACAAAAAAATAAAAAAATATATGAATAAAAATAAATAAAAATAGAGATGAAAAATAATTAAACAAATATAATATAACAAAATAAAAAAAAATATAAAAACTAAAAATAAATAAATAAATATAAATATAAATAAATAAAAATAGAAAAATAGAAATAAATAAATAAAAATAAATAAATAATTAAAAATAAAACTAAATAAATAAAAATGAAAATAAAAATAAAAATAATAATTAAAAATCAATGAAAATAGGGTAAATAAATAAAATAAATAAAAAAAATATATAAATAAGAATAAATAAATAAATAGAAATAAAAAATAAATAAATAAATAAAATAAAAAATAAATGTAAATAAATAAATAGATAAAATAAATAATAAATAAAAATAAAATAAATAAAAAAATAAATAATTAATAAATAAATAAATAGAAATAAATACAACAGGTAAATATAAATAAATAAATAGAAAGCAAATAAATAGAAAAAATAAAAAAATAAATAACAAACAAAAATAAAATAAATTAAAATAAATAAAATTAAATAAACAAAAATATAAAATAAATAAAGATAAATAAATGGATTATCTAAAAACATATATAAATAAATAAAATTAAAATAATAATAAAAAATAAAAATAAAAATAAAATAAATAAATAAAAATAAATGAGAAAATTAATCATTAAAAATTGATTAAATTAATTAATTATTCAAAAATAAAAATGAATAATAAATAGATTAATAAACAAATAAAATAAATGAAAAATAAATACATAAAAGATTAATAGATAAATATAAATAAATGAAATATATACATAAAATACTAGATAAATAATAAAAATAAATGTATCTAAATAAATAAAAATAAAAATATAAATAAATCGAATAAATAAGAATAAAAAATAAACAAAAATAAAATAAATAAATAAATAAAATAAAAATAAATAAAATATATAAAAATAAAAATTAATAAAAAACAAATAAAATAAATATACAAATACCCATTTATTTATTAAAAAAAACAAAAAAAAGTAAAAGTAACGAATAAATCCAAATAAATCAATGAGAATCATTGAACTTAAATAAAAGAATAAAAATAAATAAATAGATCAAAACGAATAAATAAATAATACAAATATATATAAATAAATAAATAAATAAAGATAAATGAAAAAATAAATAAAAAATTAAATAAAATAAATATATCAAAATGAATTTTAAAAATTTATAAATAAATAAAAAAAATTAGAAAAAGTATTAAACAAATAAATAAAAAACTATAAAAAAGAACAATAGATGAGTAAAAATTATAAAATGATAAAAAAATAAATACATATCAATAAATAAATACATAAACATGAATAAATTCATAAATAAAAAAATAGATAAAGAAAAAAGATAAAATAAATAGAAACGAATAAAGAATTATTAATAAATAAATAATAAAAACAAATTAATAAATAAATAAATAATTATATAGTAAAAAAATAATAAATAAAATAATTATAAATAAAATTACATAAATAAATAAAAATAAATAGATCAAAATTAATTATTAAAAATTAATAGAATTGAATAAATAGATAAAAATAAATTAATAAATAAATAAATAAAATAATAATAAATAAAGAATAAAGAATAATAAATAATAAATAAATAAAAAATACATAAAAATAAATAAACAAATATAAAGAAATAAATCAATCAATCAATATAGAAAATGAATAAATAAAAATAAACAAACAATAAATAAAACCATATAAATAAAAAGTAAAATTAAGTGAATCAAAAACCACTTTTAAAAATATAGAAATAAAGAATAAAAATAAATAACTAATAAAAAACATACATATATATATATATATATATATATATATATATATATATATATATATATATATTATATATATATATATATATATATATATATATAAATTTAAAGCATTAATGAATAAATATGTAAAATTTTAAATAAATAAAAAATTAATATAGATGCATAAATAATTAAAATAAAATAAATATATAAATCAATAAATAGAAATAAAATAATAAAACTAAATAAAAATATATAAGAATAAAAAATAAATAAATAAAAATAATAGAAAAAACTAAAACAATAAAAAAATAGAAATAAAAAACACACATAAAAATTAAAAAAATAATAAAAAGTAATAAATAAATAAATAAATAAATAGATAAATAAAAAAAATAAATAAATAAAATAAAGAAACAAATAAATATAAATAATAAATACATAAATATAAATAAATAAATATATATAAATAAATAAATAAATAAATAAATATATCAAAATAAATAGATAGCGTTGACAGGCACCAATTCGTCACAAAAGAAAGCCTCAACGAAGTTAAGATGTTCTTGCGACAGTGTGGTCGAATGTCACCCGACCTCACCGCTCTAAGGTATGCACGGTGGATGTTATACCGTCCTCCTAGGACAAATGTTTAAGCCTCCTCCTACCTTTTCACAGTCCCAGGGCCCCGCAGTTCTTTATATATCTCCAGACCAATCCTACAGTCCTCCAGAAACCAGGTATACTTAAGCTTGCTCATGAATACAGAATACATGTAAAGATCTTAAATAAAAAATTCAGCATAGTTTATCATATGATTTGTATATATATATATATATATTATATATATATATATATATATATATATATATATTATATATATATATATACCACACGAATGTTGACTTATATATGGTGAGTTTGGATTTCGCATCTCTTTTTACGAACATACCGTTGCAGGCGACGGTTGACATAATTTTAGATAAGATCTTTTACGAGGAAAATATTTTATATCATGGTTTTAATAAGGATAATTTTAAGAAACTTCTTGAAATTGCAGTGCAGGACACTCACTTTATTTTTAACAAGAAAGTTTTTAAACAAGTCGATGGTGTTTCATTGGGGTCGCCACTTGGCCCAGTTATGGCTAACGCCTTTATGTGCTCTTTTGAGGAACAATGCTGGATGGTTGTCCCTTATCATATCGCCCTCTCTTTTATAAGCGTATGTGGATGACACTATTGCTCTATTTAGGTCCCGAGAAGCAGCTGAAGCTTTCTTGGAATATATCAATGGCCTACATCCTAATATACATTTCCCAATCGAACATGAACACGACAACCAACTTGCTTTTTTAGATGTTTTAATTACTAGGACAGAACATGGTTTTAATACGAGCGTCTTTAGAAAAACGACGTTCACAGGTCAAGGTACTAACTTCTATAGCAGTTGTTCCATAACATTTAAATTAAATAGTATTTTTTTCCACGCTATTACATCGTGCTTATACGTTATCATTCCAGCTGGCATAACTTCCATAGTGAAATACAATTTTTTACTTCAGTTTTTTAAAAACAATTCGTATCCTCCAGCCTTATTCTTGAAATATGTCAATAACTTTTTAATTGATAAATTTCAGCCACGTCAACTTGTACCGAACGTGCCTAAATTATTAATATATGCCTCTATACCTTTCATTCAGTCAAACGCATCTAAGGTGCAAATACAAAAAGTCATTCAGAAAAACTTTTCCGGCCGTGAATCTTAAGTCGATAGCAAAAAATCCTAAAACTCTGGGTTCTTTGTTCTCCCACAAAGATAAACTTCCGGCTTTGATGCGGTCTTTGGTGGTATATTGCTTTACTTGCCCGAAGTGTAAGATCGGGAAATACGTGGGGAGCCACCGACTGCTCAAAGTCAGAATCGACTCTCATCTCGGAGTCAGTCACTGTACGGGATGTACTTTGAAAACGAAAGAATTTTCTAACATACGAGAACATTGTAATAAATATAAAACATCATTTTCATATACGGATTTTCGTACTGTCACCCAAGCGCCCAATGACTATTCTCTCTCTGTTTTGGAGTCGTTAACAATCAAACGCTTGTGTCCCATTAAATGGTCAGACTTCTTCCACAGTTCTATATATATATTTACTTATTTATTTATTTATTTATTTATATATATATATATATATATATATATATATATAAATTTATATATATATATATATATATATATATATATATATATATATATATATATATACATATATATATATATATATATATATATATATATATATATTCACTTTTTTTTGCAAATAATCAATGCTGTTTTTTCCAATTGGTTTCTAAGTGTAGATACTCGTAACTTGCACAAAGGAAAATTACAGATAACTAAATACTGGTGCCTTTATTATAAAAATACAAGTGTTTATAGAAATAGTATTATTTTCCAAATTTCTGCTCCCATTTACTCATTTGTATCTACATTTCCTGAAGGTATCACTATCAGGATTGAACTTGCCTACCTAAATATATCAGGAGGATCCAGTGTTCCAGTTTCAAGAGCCAGTTGGGTCATATATAAAATAAATCCTTTTTTATCAGCTGATATTCAATTCCATCAAGCAAGAAAAAACCACACTGATGGGAGAGTAGTTTCTGGCTGTACCTGTTCTGATTCTGGAAGTTCTGGCGAGAATAGAACTGGAGTTCTGTCTTGAGTTCTGCTGGGTCAGGCTTCTCTGCTGGTTCTGTGAGAACCGGGAACCGGGGAATCCTGGGTACTGACCTTCTCTGATTGAACTGTGACCTCTGGAGTTGACCTTCTCTGTTGTACTGTGACCTCTGGAACTGATTGTCTTGTTGGTACTGTTGTGACCTCTGGTAGTTTGTCAGGGTTCTTGATGTAGTTTGGAATCCCTGTTCCAGTTATTGTTGTTGTTGTTATTATTGTACTGTTGTCTCTGGTTGTTCCTCTGCTGGATTCTGTAATACTGGTTTTTCATACTCGTTTTATTGTAGGTTGTGTTTCTGTTCTGGTTGTTTAGGTTTGTACCTGTTGTTCTGTTCCTGAGAGTTGTAATAGTTGTTTCCATACCTATCTGTGGTGTATTGTGATGAGTCTTTGTTGTTCTGGTTGTAGTTGTTATTTCTCTGTAGTTGATATTGCTGGTTGTTATTGTAATTAGAACTATACTGGTTGTAATTTTGACTGTTTGTGTTTCCATAACGTTGAGCAAATGACTGGAAGTTGTTTGAATCTCTGGAATACAAATTTCTTGGGAATTGTACTGATCATTGTTGAAGTAATTCCTGTTGGATCCATACGTTGACTGGAATAGTTATTCCCATCATTCGTTCCTGAAACTGGAGATCATTCCTGTTTTGATTTTGGGAATTCTGTCTGTAATACTGTTGGTTCTGGAAGTTGTCCGTGTTAGACCTGTTGGTCCTGAAGTAATTCCTGTTTGACTGCTGGTTCTGGAAACGTTCACCATTTTCATATCTGTATTGCTGGTTCTGGAACTGATTTTGGTAATCATTCCTGTTGTTCCTCTGATTCAGGAAGCGAGATTCCTGGTTTTGATTCCTGTACGATTGTTGATTCTGGTTGTACTGCTGTCTTTGGTACTGGGAATACTGATTCTGTTGGCTGTATGTCGTGTCTGGACTGCTGGAAACGCCGTCAGCCCTTTCCTTGGTGACCTTGGCCTAGAATCCAGTGCCTGGAGCGACCGAGTAGTCGACTGTGCGCAGAGTGCCATCAGGGTCCATGACAGAATACTGACCCACAACGACGTCCCCTCGACGCTCCTCTCTGGCAGACTTCATGTCCCCGGTGGATTTGGCGTCGACGGCATAAGCCCAGGTGTACTCGGGGTTCTGGAAGGTATTGGAAATTAGTATACGTAGTCCATGTAGAAGCCTTTGAATGATTTAGTCAAATATTCACAGAAATGGGACTTACACAAGAGTAGTTAGTTTCGAAAACTCACAGGGTCGTTGTAGACAGTCTGGTCCAAGCTGTACTCCCTGGCCATCTCCTGAGATCGTCGCCTGAAGGCGTCTGAGAAGGCCTCGTAGTTGTCGTAGAGCTGTCGTGCTGGAAGGAGCCCCTGCTGGGCGTCGACGCCTCTGGAATCCAGGATGTAGGACCCATCCTGGCAGGAGGCCACGCCCACACACACCAGCACGATCAGGAGAGTCTGCAGGACATTTAGGATTCTTCAGGATGTTTATCTGCTCACGTTATGATTATTATGATGTTGATTTTTTTCAGAATTACTTTTTATTAATAAGAAATAGAAGAAATATAAAAGAATGTTATGACTTTTTATTAATAAGAAATAGAAGAAATATAAAAAAAAATGTTATGAAAATAAAAGTGTTTTAATTCTAGGTGTCAAAATGTTTTAGGTATTGTACTGTGCGTTAAGTGAACACAAACACGTCCTTATATATTCAGTATACGCACACACACACACACACACACATATATATATGTGTGTGTGTGTGTGTGTGTGTGTGTGTGTGTGTGTGTGTGTGTGTGTGTGTGTGTGAAGACCGCTTACCTTCATCCTCGGCGTAAGGCTGTCAGCAGTCAACTGGATAAACTGAACTTCCCCAACCCCTTTTATATGGTCTTGACGACCTCCCACATCGCCAGGAAAAACCGGACCAAACTATGGAATCTAGTAATGTTTCTCACACTCGAGATTTGTCTCCCAGCGAGCACCATCAGGTGTTCACCTTCGGGAACTCAACTTCGGGAACAGGACACGGTCACAGACGAACGGAATCACTACGAAATAAGGTCTGTTTCTGTATCTTCCATTTCTTTCAGTTACTTGTTTCTATGAACACTTCATTCTTTGGAAGCTTGAATTTCGAGTCAGTGGCTCCTGTGTGTGGTGGCTTGGGTTGTTCCATATGAATAGGGTTCATCTTCTGAATAATAATAATAAGAATAATAATAATAATAATAATAATAATAATAATAATAATAAAAAAATAATAATAATAACAAGAAACATCAGCTACCTAGCCAGTAATAAGTGGTACGAGCACCAACCTGAGGAGTGATAGAAAACGATCACGCAAAGATCCCCTGGGACTATGGTATCAGAACGGATAGGGTGATACGTGCAAATAGACTAGACGTGACGTTGATTGACAAAGTCAAGAAGAAAGTATCACTCATTGATGTCGCAATACCATGGGACACCAGAGTTGAAGAGAAAGAGAGGGAAAAAATGGATAAGTATCAAGATCTGAAAATAGAAGTAAGAAGCATATGGGATATGCCAGTGGAAATTGTACCCATAATCATAGGAGCACTAGGCACGATCCCAAGATCTCTGAAAAGGAATCTAGAAAAACTAGAGGCTGAAGTAGCTCCAGGACTCATGCAGAAGAGTGTGATCCTAGAAACGGCACACATAGTAAGAAAAGTGATGGACTCCTAAGGAGGCATGATGCAACCCGGAACCCCACACTATAAATACCACCCAGTCGAATTGGAGGACTGTGATAGAGCAAAAAAAAAATAAAAAATAAATTAAAAATAATAATAATAATAGCATGATTATTATTATTATTATTATTATTATTATTATTATTATTATTATTATTATTATTATTATTATTATTATTATTATTATTATTATTATTATTATCTCATAGGTGCACGGAGATGTATGTTAGATCTTGTACATAATCGTCTGCTAGATCCCGTTACATATACATCTATGCATGTGTATCTTTGTGTATTTGTATCTGTAAAGTGTCTAAGTAGTTACACACACACACACACACACATCAATCTCACAAGTGTACCGAGTTCCATGTTCTATTATAAGTGTTAGAATATCACAATGATGAAATTAAAAAGCAAGACGTATTATACATACTTTTACAAATCAGTTTTCTTTCAGAAATGTTCTATTTAATAATCCTATGAGTAAAGAAACGTGATGTTATTGCATGAAAGATTTACAAGTTCAATTTTCTTTTTATTAAAAACATCTTTGTCAAATGAATTCGTTGCTTATGAGAATAATTTCGATAAACAGTATTTTACCGAAATCACCCTTCCAAGGAAATCAATGTATTAACAAATCAAGACAAAATTAAAGAAATATGTGAGAATTATTACTCATTCAAAGAAGACTAATCTATAAATAAATAAAAACAAATAGAGAAGCATAAAAATTCTATTAAGACAAAGAAACAAGTCAAACTGTAAACAAATACAAACAAAGTAAGGAAACAAATGAGGATGAAATTAATCTATAAAAAATTGAAAAATAAAGGAAACAGGTTAACATTCTCTTGAGACAACGAAGTTACATTCCAACCAACAAAACAAATAAAAACAGAGAAAGGACTCAGATGACCATTTGATAAAGAAACGACAAAATGAGTTGACGAAATAAAACAGACAGGGACACATGAACATTCAATCAAGGACAATGAAATAGAGTACCATCAGAATGCCAGTAGCACTTCGCTCCCGCTGCTGGGGTACGTCTCTAAACCAACAGGTAATGCCACTTCCTTGACCTTAGCCGTCCACAGGCAGGTGTCAGGTGTCCTCGGACGGGTGTCAGGTGTCGACACCTGGTGGTGTTGCCGTTTAAGAAACATCAACCTCGTCTCAATCTCGACGGGTAAGTCAAGGTTGCTATGTGGTTTGTGGTTTGGTTACCATGGGCCGTGTATGTCAGATGTATTTGAATTTGGTCTAAGAGATGTTGGTAAGCTATATATACTATATATATATATATATATATATCATATATATATATATATATATATATATATATATATATATATATAAATAATTAATATATATACATATATATAATAAAATATATATATATATATATTTTTTTTTTCTATCACAGTCCTCCAATCGACTGAGTGGTTTTTTTTATAGTGTGGGGGTTCCGGGTTGCATCCTGCCTCTTTAGAGTCCATAACTTTCCTTACTATGTGAGCCGTTTCTAGGATCACACTCTTCTGCATGAGTCCTGGAGCTACTTCAGCTCTAGTTTTTTTCAGATTCCTTTTCAGGGATCTTTGGATCGTGCCTAGTGTTCCTATGATTATGGGTACAATTTTCACTGGCATATCCCATTTCCTTCTTATATTTTCTTCTCTTGTCCATTTCTTCTTCTGGTTTGCTTCTGTAGCACCAGTCTCTGGTTGTTGGCTACTGTTGTTGTGGTGGTCAGTTGCTGGATGACGTTCGCCAAGTACCTGACCGTCTTCCCCTTCAATTTGGGCAGCATACCTGGCTGCCGGACGAAGCTCCTCTGTTGCCAGAGGTTCAATTTACGTCGTTGTCGTTTAATCCTTCATTTCTTCCCATCATTGCTGAGTTTTGCTATTTAACCCAAAGTTGGACCCTACCCCATCGGGGATAGGTACTCATTTACAGCTGAATAGACTGCGGAAATTATGGTAATGACCCTTTCACAAGGAATCAACGCCGAGGAGAACCTTCACCCATCCAACGACTGACCAGCCCCAAAGTTGCTTAACCAGTCCATTGACGACCTAAACCCACTCTGCCATTGGCTTAAGGCCAAAGCAATAGATCCAACGGTACATGAACAGGAATAAGGGATACCAACAGAACAAACTATTCGGAACTAACCAGAAAAGACTATACAGCTAACTAAGAGGGGAAGACAACCACCAAGAAATTCCTGAAGCCGAACCAAGTAAGAGACTCTGGGAAAACATATGGAGCAATCCGGTATCACACAACAAACATGCAATATGGCTCCAGGAAGTCAAGGCAGAAGAAACAGGAAGAATAAAACAAAGATTAACTGAGATCACGACACCAACTAAAGAAATGCCCAACTGGAAAGCCCCAGGTCCCGAGGAAGTCTAGAATACTGGCTCAAAACTTCAAGGCAGAACAACTCCAGCATTGTATCACAAATCACCATGCGCCCACCCCACTTGGATGATCACGGAAGAACATTCTTAGTCCAGAAAAACAAGAGTAAAGGAAATATAGTCAGTAACTACAGGCCTATCACCTGCCTACCAATAATGTGGAAGTTACTAACAGGTATCATCAGCGAAAGGCTATACAACTACCTAGAGGATACAAACACCATCCCCCACCAACAGAAAGGCTGCAGAAGGAAGTGTAGGGGCACAAAAGACCAGCTCTTGATAGAAAAAATGGTAATGAAGAACAGTAGGAGAAGGAAAACCAACCTAAGCATGGCATGGATAGACTATAAGAAAGCCTTCGACATGATACCACACATGGCTAATAGAATCCTTGGACATATATGAGGCAGAGGATATCAACATCAGCTTCCTCAAAAAATACAATGCGCAACTGGAAAATAATATTTACATAAATAAATAAAATTAATATAAAAAAATGAATAGATGAAATATATAAAAATAAATATTTAGATAAAAGTTAAAAAAATTAAAAATTATGTAAAATAAAAAATAAATAAACAAAAAATACACAAAATAAAAGATTAGTAAAAATGAATAAATAAATAAATGAATTAATATAAATAAATAAATGAATAAAAATAAATAAATGAATAAATAAATAAATATAAATATATTAAATAATCTATGAATAAATAGAAATAAATAAATAACTAAATAAAAATAAATATATAAAAAAATAAATATATAAATATAAAAATAAAATAGAAAATACATAAAAAATAAATAAATTAATGAAGATAATATAAACAAATATATACAAATAAATAAATAAATAAGTAAATAAATAAAAACACAAAAAAATCAAGCAAATAATAATAAATATATTAAATAATCCTAAATAAATAAATTTAGATAAATAAAAAATCAATAAACAAAAGTAAATAAAACAATAAAAAATAAATTAAACTCAATCAAAATATATAAATACGCGAAAATAGATAAACAAATATAAAACGAATAAATAAAAATAAAAATTTATAAAAATGAATAAGAAATCAATAAAAATGAATAAATAAATGAAAATGAATAAATAAATGAATAAAAATAAATAAGTAAATACAAATAAAAAAATTATAGAAAATAAAGAATAGATAAATAAGACAAGTAAACTAAATAAATAAAAAGATATAAAAATAAATATAAATAAATAAAAAACAAATAAATATAATATAAATAAAAATAAAAGCAATACTTATAACTATAATAAATATAAAAATAAAAATTACAAAAAATAATTAGAACAATTAAATAACTATAATAACCAGAAAACTAAGCATGATATAGATAAAACTGAAACTAGAATAAAAGTAAAATTAAAGTAATATAAATAAAAAAAGAAATAAAATTAATTAAAAACTACATATATAATAAAAATAAAAAACAATAGTAAAATTCCATATAATTCTCATAAATAAAAAATTAAATTAGAAAAAAATTTAATAAAAAATGAAAATAATAATATTGAGAAAAATAGAAAAATGAATACAAGAAAAATAAAAAATAGAATTATTAAAAACTAATTCTATAAAAGCAAAAAATTATAAAACGCCAAAATAAAAAAAAAAAAAAAAAAAAAAAAAAAAAAAAAAAAAATGACCACAAAATAATAATAATAAAAATAAAATAAATATAATGCACATGAAAAAATAATATAAATAAAAACTTAAAATAATGAAAAAAAAATGAAATAATAAATTAATCATAAAAAAATTAAAAATTATATAAAAATAACTAAGATAAAAATATGTAAAAATAAAAAATATTATAAATGAAATATATAAAAATAATAAAAATATAAATAATCTTATAAAATAATAATAATAAATCTAAATATTTTAAATATAAAAAATATTTTATTTATAAAAAAACGAATAAAAAATTATGAAATAATAATAAAAATATGAAAAATAATAAAAATAATAAAGATTAAAGATAACAAAATATATAATAAAAATAGAAAATAAAAACATACTAATAACTATCATAAATATGAAAATAACAATTTAAAAATAATAATCAGAACAATAAAATAATAATAATAAGCAGAAGCCTTGAACATATATAGGGAAGAGGAACGTACCATCAACTTCCTCAGAAATACAATGGGCAACTGGAATACAGTATTTACAAGCTCTGTGATAAGACTAGGAGAGGTTAACGTCAGGAGAGGGATCTTCCAGGGCGACTCACTGTCCCCCACTACTCTTCGTAGCAGCCATGATACACATGACAAAAGTACTACAGAAGATGGACCCAAGCACGACTTCAGCGAGAGTTTCTACGACTTTTGCAAAAGTGCATGGGCACACCGCTTCCTGGTCCAGATACCACAAGAAAGCGCAGTGGTTACTGCCATTGCAATGACAGGGACGGACAATCCTTCAGTTCTAGTAGGCCCTGCAGCACAGGGCCCTATATTTGCTGCACCTGCCCACCAGCTTTCGATGACACTGGTGCGCAGATATCCATCATTCGCGAGAATGAGATTCCTTACGGAGATAGGGTTGACAGGCACCAATTCGTCACAAAGGAAAGCCTCAACCACGTTAAGATGTTCTTGCCGACCGTGTGGTCGAATGTCACCCGACCTCACCGCTCTAAGGTATGTACTATGGACGTTATACCGTCCTCCTAGGACAAGATTGTAAGCCTCCTTTTACCTTTTCACAGTCCCAGGGCCCCGCAGTTCTTTATATGCCTCCAGACCAATCCTACAGTCCTCAAGGAACCAATGTATCTACAGAGAGAGAATCCTCTTTGTGAACTTTGCTGAACATCTGTACGAGAAGTCTCCTGATGTTTGGTGCGGCCGTGGTTCTTTATAGCCCCCTCCTGGGCGTGGTAGGAGAGTCTCTTACACAGGCGCATGCTGGTCATACAAAGGTGGGCATATGGAAGGTGGTTGCATCTGGAGCGAAGAAAATCGGTTTTTTGGTTTTGGTCGGTCATCCTCTTGCCTGCCTAGGCCACGCCCCTCCCTTTTACACCTGGGCGGCGGTGCGAGGACGGCAGACTTGTAGTAATTGTAATTTAATTTAAATGTTATTTATTATCCCATTCTTAAGGTAACTGTAATTGTAATTCTTCAAAGAAATCTCTGCTTAATATTAATTTTGGTTGTAATTGAAATTTGCTAAACGGATGATGACGTCATACTACAGATATGACGTCACATACCGAAATATTTCTTGGAAATCAATGAAAACCTAAACATTTCTTTATGCTTTTCTGATTTATGTTGCAACAGACATCCTAATGTACCTATGTTAAAAGATCAACATAATTAAAAATACCGCCTTCCCTCCTTGAGAACTGAAATATGACGAACAGTGTAAAAAATGGGGAGGAGCATAGTAATAGAAAACGATCAAGCAAATATCCACGGGGACTGTGGTATCAAAACACAAAGGGTGATACGTTCCAATGGACCAAATGTGACGTTGATTGACAACATTAAGAAGGTATCATTCATTGATGTCGCAATACCATGTGACACCAGAGTAGAAGGGAAAAGATTGAGAAATATCAAGAGAGAGAGAGAGAGAGAGAGAGAGAGAGAGAGAGGAGAGAGAGAGATGAGAAGAGAGAGAGAGAGAGGAATAACTTTGTTGACTATGATATCACAGTTTATCTGTAAATAGTGGAATATAAAAATAAACACTGATTTTCACCCTGCATTGAAAATGACCTCCATAGGCGCTCAACTAGCCTGTTTAAGTAGTGATTAGGAACAGTCAGAATCGAGACTTCGATTCAAAATGTAAACATTATAGACTCTACGGGTTATGCACCGAATGTTTAACTACAGTCTCTAGCATCTTTGAATAAAATTAATATTGACTTTCATACTTAGGCAACAATAAGAAAATCATAATTATGAAAATAGACCTAAAAAATATTACTGCAGCTGAGGTACCGATTACTTTTAAAATCTAACATGCTTAAAAGATGGTTTACTTGAAGAATAAAGAAATAAAAAATAATAAAATATTATCAATGTAAATTAAAACTAAAAGATACAAATAAAAATAACAGAAATGTAGTGTGAATAAAATAATAGTAATAAAAGTAAACCTAAAATTAAGTTATGACTATAAAAAATGGTAAAATAATGATAATATATATAATCAAATATAAAAATATATTGATATACACACAACTAGTAAAAGGAAAATAAAAAAAAACTTAATAATTACAATAACTGAAAAAAATTATAAATAATTCTAAAATCATAAAATAATAAATACAATGAATATATATATATATATATATATATATATATATATATATATATAAATATATAAATATATATTATTATATATATATATATATATATATATATATATATATATATATATATATATATATATATATATATATATATATATATATATATATATATATATATATATATATATAAATGAATAAGTAAATAAGTAAATAAAAAATTAATAAGTAAATAAATAAAAAATAAAAGATTAATAAAAGTAAAAAATGAATAAATAAATAAAAATAAAACAAATAAATTAATAAATAAATAAAGTAAAAAATAGATAAAAAGAAATAAATAAATAATAATAAAAAAGATAAATAGATAGAATAAATAGAAAAAATAAATGAAAATAAATTTATAAATAAATAAAAATGAACAACAAATAAAAAAATTTTAAAGAATACATAAAAAATAAATCAAATAAAAAATACATAAATAAAAATAATAAACATAAATAAATAAATAAATGAAATAAATAAATACAAATAAAAAATAAAAACATTAAAAATAATCAATAAAAATAAATAAATAAAAAAACAAAAAATAAAAATAAATAAAAATAAAGTAAAAATAGATGAATAAATAAAAATAAATAAAGATAAAAAATAAAAATCAAATATAAAATCAATAAAAAAAATGAAAATAAATAAAAAAAATAAAAATAAACAAATAAATAGAAATAAAAATAAAAATAAATAATAAATAAAATAATAAATCAATAAATAAAATAAATAAGTAAATAGAAATAAATAAAAAATAAATAAATAAAATTAATAAATAAATAAAAGTGAATAAATCAATAAATAAAAATAAATTAGAAAAATTAATAAATAAATAAATTAATTAATTAATAAAAAAATAAATATAAAATCAAAAAAATAAATAAATAAATTACTAGAAATAAATAAACTAATATGAATATAAATAAAGAATATAAATTAATTACATAATAAATAAATAATTAAATAAAAATAAAATAAAAAATAAATAAATAATGAAAAACAAAAATAAATAAATTAATTAATTAATTAATTAATTTAATTAATTAATTAATAATAATAAATAAGTAAAATAATGAATAAATAAATAAATAGAAATAAATAAGCAAATAATGAATAAATAAATAAATAAAAATAAATAAATAAATAATAAAATAAACAAAACAAATAAATAACAAAAGAAATAAAAAAAATAAAATAAAGAAATATATAAAACTAAATAAAAAATAAATTAAAGTAAATAATAAAATATAAATACAAATAAAAATAAAAATAAATGAAAATAATAAATGGATAAAAATAAATAAAATAAAAGAAATAATTAAAATAAATAAATAATAGAAATAAATAATAAGTAAAAAGAAATAGAAATAAACATAAATAAAAATAAATAAAAATAAATAAAAGTTAAGAATAAATAAAAATTTTTAAAAAAATAAAATAATTAAAATAAAAATACAAAATAAATAAATAAATATAATATAATAAAATAAAAATGAATAAATAAATAATCAAAAAATAAATTATAGAATAAAAAATAAAAATAAAAAATAAGAAAGTAAACAAAAAATCAATAAACTAAATAAAGATAAATAAATAAATAAGATTTAAAATAAAAATTTAAATAAAAATAAATAAATAAAAGATATTTAAATAAATAGAAATACAGTTAAAAATTAAATAAAAATAAATAATTAAATATAATTAATAAAAATAAATAGTAAATAAAAATAAATAAAAAAAATAAACTAAATGAAAATAAATAAAAATAAATAAAAAGATAATAAAATAAATAAATTTAAAAAAGTATGTAAAATAAAGAATAATAAAAAAAATAAATTAATTATAAAAATAAAAAATAGATAAATGAATAAAAAATAAAAAATAATACAAAAGAAATAAAATAATAAAAATAATAACTTAATAATTAATTAAATTAAATAAATAAATGCATAAAAAAGTAAAAAACAAATAATTAAAAAAAATAAAAAAAATAAATAAATAAATATAAATATAAAATAAATCTAAAAATGAGTAAAAATAAATGAAAATAAATAAATAAATAAATAAATATAAATAAATAAAAATAAATAAGAAATAAAATAAAAAAAATAAAATAGATAAAATAAATAAAGAAAAAGAAAAATAAATAAATAAATAAAATAAATAAAAATAAATATATAAATGTAAATATCAATAAATAAATAAATACAAATGAATGAAAATGAATAAAAATAATAAATAAATAAAAATAACTAAAAACAAAAATAAATGAAAAAAAGAAATAATAATAAAAAAGAAAATAAATAAGTAAATAAAAATAAATAAATAAAAAAATGAATACATTAAAATAAAAAATATGCA
Source organism: Macrobrachium nipponense (assembly GCF_015104395.2). Lineage (NCBI taxonomy): Eukaryota > Metazoa > Arthropoda > Malacostraca > Decapoda > Palaemonidae > Macrobrachium > Macrobrachium nipponense. The sequence continues at coordinate 82,985,949 of NC_087211.1, read as the reverse complement.
AAAACAAATCCATAAAGGGAAATAAATTAATAAATTTAAAAAATAAACAAAGATAAAAATTAATTTAAAAAAAAGTAAAAAAAATAAAAAAAAAAAAAATAAATGAAAAATAAATAAAAAATACATAAAAAACAAAAAAAAAAAATAAAAAAATAAAAAAAATTAAAGAAATAAATAATAAATAAAAAATGAAATAATATATATAAATAAGATGTTAAATAAGTAAAATAAAATAAATAAATAGATCAAATGAAAACAAATAAATAAATTAAAACTAAAATAAATAAAAAATAAAAATAAATAAAAGAAATAAAGAAAAATAAAAAATAAATATATAAATAAAAATAAATGAAAAATAAATAAAAAAAAATAATAAATAAATGAATAAAAATAAATAAATAAATAAACAAATAAATAAATATAAATAAATAAATAAATAAATAAAAAAATAAATAAATTAAATAAAATAAGTAAAATAATAGAAATAAAGAAAATAAAAAAAAATAAATAAATAAAGAAATTAAAGAATTAAAATTAAATAAATAAATAATAAAAAAATTAAAAAAATTAAAAAAATTACAAAAGAATAAATAAAAAAAAAGTAAATAAAGGATAAAAATGAATAATTAAATAGGAAATAAAATAAAATAAAATAAAATATATAAAAAATAAATAAACAAAAGAAAATAAATAAATAAAAATAAAAAAAAAAAAAATCAATAAATAGGAAAAATAATGAATAAAAAAATAAAATTAAATAAATAAACAAAATGAAAAATAAATAAATAAAGAAAAATAAAAAATAAAATAAAATAAATAAAATAACAAAATAAATAAAACAAAAATGAATAAATAAAAAATAAAAATAAATACATCATTCAATAAAAAAAACTTCAATAGAAAAATAAAATAAATTAATAAGTAAATAAATAATATAAAATAAATAAAAACAAATAAATAAATAAAATAAGGTAAATTAACTTATAAAAAACACAAAACAAATAAATAAAATAAAAATAAATAAAAAATAAAAAATATTATAATAGAAATAAATAAAAATAAATAGATGAAAAATAATTAAACAAATAAATAAAAATATAACAAAATACAAAATAAAAAAATTAAAAACTAAAAAAAATAGGTACTTGAAATAAATAAATAATATGAATATAAATAAATAATAAACTAAAAATAAATAGAGTAAATCAATAGTAAACTAAAAATAAATAAATAATCAAAACAAAAAAAAAATAAACAAATAGATAAAAATTAATAATATAAATTAAAAATAAAAAAAATAATAGTTAAAAATAAAGGAAAAAACAAAATAGGTAAATCAATTAAATAAATGGAAAAGGTATATATCAATAAGAATAAATAAATAACAAATAGAAATAAAACGAAAACAATAAATAAATAAATAGAAATAAAAAAATCAAATATAAATAAATAATTAAATAAATCGATCAATAAAAAAATAAATTATAAATAAACAATAAATAAATAAATAAATAAATAAACTAAAAATAAATAAAAATAAAAAGTAAAAGAGTAAATTAAATAAATAACTAAATAAATAAAAGTAAATAAAAATCAAATTAAAAATAAATAAAAGAAACAAAAAATAAAATAAAAAAACAAATTAAAATTAAATAATTATTAAATAAACAATGAAAATAAGAAATAAATAAAAAATAAATAAATGAATACTCAAAAAATAAAATAAATTAAATAAATAATTAAATAAATAAAATAAATAAATAATAAATAAATAAATAAAATAAATGAGAAATTAAATAATCAAAAATTAATTAATTAATTATTTAATAAATAAAAATAAATAACTAAAAAAAAAATAAATAAATAAATAAATAAAAATAAATGAATAAATAAATAAAAATTAATAAAAACAAAAACAATAAAAATTAATATACAAATAACCATTTAATATTATCAAAATAAAATTTAAAAATAAAAAAGTAAAATTAAGAATAAATCAAAATAAATAAATGAGAATCAATGAAATTAAATAAATAAATAAAAAATAAATAAATAGATCACAACGAATAAATAAATAATAAAAATATATCAAAAAAAATAAATAAATAATGATAAATTAATCGAATAAATAAAAATGAAATAAAATAAATATATCAAAAATAAATTTAAAAAATTTATAAATAAATAAAAAGAAAATTAGAAAACTTATTAAACAAATAAATAAAAAGTATAAAAATCAATAGATGAGTGAAAAATTTTAAATGAAAGGATAAAAAATTAATACATATCAATAAATAAATACATGACAATGATAAATATAATAGATAAAAATAAATATAAAAATAAATGAATAAATAAATATATAATATATATATATATATATATATATATATATATATATATATATATATATATATATATATATATATATATATATACATATATATATATATATATAAGTAAATAGGAATAAAAAATTAATTAAGAATATAAGTAAATTCAGAAATAAATTATAATCAATAAAAATGATTAAATAAATAGATAAAGAAAAGATAATAAATAAAAATGAATGAAAAATTATTAATAAATGAATCAATGAAAACAAATAAATAAATAAATATATAAATAAAATAAATAAAATTACATAAATAAATAAAAATAAATAGATCAAAATTAATTAATAAAAATGAAATAGAATTGAATAAATAGATAAAAATAAATGAATAATATATAAATATAAATAAATAAAAAATAATAAATAAATAAAAAAATAACTAAATAAATAAAATATAAATAAATAAATATAAATAAATAGATAAAAAATCAATATGAAAGATAAATAAATAAAAATAAACAAACAAATAAATAAAACCGTATAAATAAATAAGTAAAATTAAGTGAATCAAAAACAACTTTTAAAAATATAGAAATAAAGAAAAAAAAAATAAATATAGATAAACTAATAAATATATAATATATATCATATATATATATATATATATATATATATATATATATATAAAAATATATAATATATATATTCCCTTTTTTTTTTTTGCAAATAGTCAATGCTGTTTTTTCCAATTGGTTTTCTAAGTGTAGATACTCGTAACATACACAAAGGAAAAAATTACAGATAACATAAGTACTGATGCCTTTATTATAAAAATACAAGTCTTTTAATAGAAATAGTAATTATTTCCAAATTTCTGCTCAGATTTACTTATTTGTATCTATATTTTCCTGAAAGTATCACTATCGGGTCATATTGTCCTATCTAAATATTTCAGGAGGATCCAGTGTTCCAGTTTCAAAAGCCATTTGGGTCATATATAAAATAAATCCTTTTATCCAGCTGAATATTCAGTTCCATCAAGCAAAATCAAGCAAGAAACCACACTGACGGGAGAGTAGTTCTGGCTGTACCTGTTCTGATTCTGGAAGTTCTGGCGAGAGTAGAACTGGGAGTTCTGTCTTGAGTTCTGCTGGGTCAGGCTTCTCTGCTGGTTCTGTGAGAACCGGGAACCCTGGTACTGACCTTCTCTGTTGTACTGTGACCTCTGGAACTGATTTCCTTGTTGGTACTGTGACCTCTGGTAGTTGTCAGGGTTGTTATTGTAGTTTGAATCTCTGTTCCAGTTATGTTGTTGAAGTTATCATTGTACTGTTGTCTCTGGTTGTTCCTCTGCTGGATTCTGTAATACTGGTTTTCATCCTGATTTCGTTTGTATTGGTTGTTTCTGTTCTGGTTGTTCAGGTTGTATCTGCTGTTCTGTTCCTGAGAGTTGTAATAGTTGTTGCCATACCTATCTGTGTTGTATTGTGATGAGTCTCTGTTGTTCTGGTTGTAGTTGTTATTTCTCTGGAGTTGAGATTGTTTGGTTGTTATTGTAATTAGAAACTATACTGGTTGTAATTTTTGACTGTTTGTGTTTCCATAACGTTTGAGCAAAGGACTGGAAGTTTGAATCCCTGGAATACAAACTTCTCTGGGAATTGTACTGATCATTGTTGAAGTAATTCCTGTTGGATCCATAACGTTGACTGGAATAGTTATTCCCATCTTTGTTCCTGAACTGGGGATCATTCCTGTTTTGATTCTGGGAATTTTGTCTGTAGTACTGTTGGTTCTGGAAGTTGTTCCTATTAGACTGTTGGTCCTGGAAGTAATTTCCTGTTTGGACTGCTGGTTTCTGGAAACGTTCACCATTTTCATATCTGTATTGCGGGTCTGGAACTGATTTTGGTAATCATTCTGTCGTTTCCTCTGATTCAGGGAGCGAGATTCCTGGTTTTGAGTTCCTGTAGGATTGTTGATTCTGGTTGTACTGCTGCCTTTGGTACTGGGAATACTGATTCTGTTGGCTGTATGTGGAGACGGACTGCTGGAAACGCCATCAGCCCTCTCCTTGGTGGGGACCTTGGCCTGGAATCCAGTGACCTGGAGCGACCGAGTAGTCGACTGTGCGCAGAGTGCCATCAGGGTCCATGACAGAATACGACCCACAACGACGTCCCTTCGACGCTCCTCTCTGGCAGACTTCATGTCCCCGGTGGATTTGGCGTCGACGGCATAAGCCCAGGTGTACTCGGGGTTCTGGAAGGTATTGGAAATTAGTATACGTAGTCCATATAGAAGCCTTTGAATTATTTAGTCAAATATTCACAGAAATGGGACTTACACAAGACTGGTTAGTTTTGAAAACTCACAGGGTCGTTGTAGACAGTCTGGTCCAAGCTGTACTCCCTGGCCATCTCCTGAGATCGTCGCCTGAAGGCGTCTGAGAAGGCCTCGTAGTTGTCGTAGAGCTGTCGTGCTGGAAGGAGCCCCTGCTGGGCGTCGACGCCTCTGGAATCCAGGATGTGGAGGACCCATCCTGGCAGGAGGCCACCCCCACACACACCAGCACGATCAGGAGAGTCTGCAGGACATTTAGGATTCTTCAGGATTTATTGTTCACCTTATGATTGTTATAAATGATGACTTTTCAAAATACTTTTTATTAATAAGAAATAGAAGAAAATAAGAAAATGTTATGAAAATAAAAGTGTTTTAACTCTAGGTTTCAAAATGTTTTAGGTATTGTATTGTACGTTAAGTGAACACAAACACATCCTTATATTTATATATCCAGTATATATACATACATATATATATATATATATATATATATATATATATATATATATATATATATATATATATATATATATATATATATATATATTATATAAATGACCGCTTACCTTCATCCTCGGCGTAAGGCTGTCAGCAGTCAACTGGGGTAAAATGAACTTCCCCAGCCCCTTTTATATGGTCTTGACGACCTCCCACATCGCCAGGAAAAACCGGACCAACTCTGAAATCTAGTAATGTTTCTCACACTCGAGATTGTCTCCCAGCGAGCACCATCATGGTGTTCACCCTCGGGAACTCACCTTCGGGAACAGGACACGGTCACAGACGAACGGAATCACTACGAATAAGTCTTGTTTCTGTCATTTTCCCTTTTTCCCTTTTTCTCCAGTTACTTGTTCTTAATGAACACTGCATTCTTTGGAAGCTTGATTTCGAGTCAGTGGCTCCTGTGTGTGGTGGGCTTGTTCCATATAAATAGGGTTCATCTTCTAATAAGTAATAATAATAATAATAATAATAATAATAATAATAATAATAATAATAATAATAATAATAATAATAATAATAGCATGATTATTATTATTATTATTATTATTATTATATTATTATGTATTATTTATTATTATTATTATTATTATTATTATTATATTATTATTATTATTATTATTATTATTATTGTTATTATTATCTCATAGGTGCACGGAGATGTATGTTAGATCTTGTACATAATCGTCTGCTAGATCCCGTTACATATACATCTATACATGTGTATCTTTGTGTATTTGTATCTGTAAAGTGTCTAAGTCGTTACACACACACACACACACACACATACACACTTTTACAAATCATTTTTCTATCAGAAATGTATTTAATAATCCTATGAGTAAAGAAACGTTATGTTATTGCATGAAAGATGTACGAGTTCAATTTTCTTTTTATTAAAAACATCTTTGTCAAATGAATTCGTCGCATATGAGAATAGTTTCGACAAACAGTATTTTACCGAAATCACCTTCCAAGGAAATCAATGTATTTACAAATTAAGACAAAATAAAAAAAATATGTGAGAATTATTACTCATTCAAAGAAGAACTAAATCTAAATATAAATAAAAAACAAATAGAGAAAGCATAAAAATTCTATTAAGACAAAGAAACAAGTCAAACTGTAAACAAATACAACAAAGTAAGGAAACAAATGAGGATGAAATTAATGTATAAAAAATTGAAAAATAAAGGAGATTGGTTAACATTCTCTGGAGACAACGAAATAAATTAACCAACAAACAAATAAAAACAGAGAAAGGACTCAGATGACCATTCGATTAAGAAACGACGAAATGAGTTGACGAACGGAAGCTGACAGAGGACACATGAGCATTCAATCAAGACAATGAAATAGAGAACCATCAGAATGCCAGTAGCACTTCGCTCCCGCTGCTGGGGTACGTCTCTAAACCAACAGGTAATGCCACTTCCTTGACCTTAGCCGTCCACAGGCAGGTGTCAGGTGTCCTCAGACGGGTGTCAGGTGTCGTAAGACGGGTGTCAAGTGTCGACACCTGGTGGTGTTGCCGTTTAAGAAACATAACCTCGTCTCAATCTCGACGGGTAAGTCAAGGTTGCCGTGTGGTTTGTGGTTTGGTTACCGTGGGCCGTGTATGTCAGATGTCATTAATCCGTAATTTGATTTATTCCAAGAATTCTGTTTGAATTTGGTCTAAGAGATGTTGGTAACCTATTTTTTTTCTTTCTTTCTTTTTTGTCTATCACAGTATTCTAATTCGACTGAGTGGTTTTTTATAGTGTGGGGGTTTCCGGGTTGCATCCGGCCTCCTTAGGAGTCCATCACTTTCCTTACTATGTGAGCCGTTTCTAGGATCACACTCTTCTGGCATGAGTCCTGGAGCTACTTAAGCCTCTACTTTTTTCAGATTCCTTTTCAGGGATCTTTGGATCGTGCCTAGTGCTCCTATGATTATGGGTACAATTTCCACTGGCATATCCCATTTCCTTCTTATATTTTCTTCTCTTGTCCATTTCTTCGTCTGGTTTGCTTGTGTAGCACCTGTCTCTGGTTGTTGGCTACTGTTGTTGTGGTGGTCAGTTGCTGGATGACGACCTCCAAGTACCTGACCGTCTTCCCCTTCAATTGGGCTGAATACCTGGCTGCCGGACAAAGCTCCTCTGTTGCCAGAGGTTCCATTTACGTCGTTGTCGTTTAATCCTTCATTTCTTCCCATCATTGCTGAGTTTTGCTATTTAACCCAAAGTTGGACCCTACCCCATCGGGGATAGGTACTCATTTACAGCTGAATAGACTGCGGAAATTATGGTAATGATCCTTTCCCAAGGAATCAACGCCGAGGAGAACCTTCACTCATCAACGACTGACCAGCCCCAAAGTTGCTTAACCAGTCCATTGACGACCTAACCCAACCCCCTCTGCATGGCTTCAAGGGCCAAAGCAATTAAGATCCAACGCGGTACATGAACAGGAGTAAGGGATACCAACAGAACAAACTATTCGGAACCAACAGAAAAGACTATACAGGCCAACTAAGAGGGGAAGACAACCACCCAGAATTCCTGAAGCCGAACCAAGTAAGAGACTCTGGGAAAACATATGGAGAAATCCGGTATCCACACAACAAACATGCAACATGGCTATAGGAAGTCGAGGGAGAAGAAACAGGGCAGAATAAAACAAAGATTAACTGATATCACGACAGACACAGTAAGACACCAACTAAAGAAAATGCCCAACTGGAAGTGCCCCAGGGTCCCGAGGAAGTCCATGGATACTGGCTCAAAACAAAAAATTTCAAGCAGAACAACTCCAGCATTGTATCACAAATCACCATGCGCCCAAATGGATGACCACATGAAGAACATCATTAGTCCAGAAAGACAAGAGTAAAGGAAATATAGCCAGTAACTACAGGCCTATCACCTGCCTACCAATAATGGGAAGTTACTAACAGGTATCATCAGCGAAAGGCTATACAACTACCTAGAGGAGACAAACACCATCCCCTCCAACAGAAAGGCTGCAGAAGGAAGTGTAGGGGCACAAAAGACCACTCCCCTGATAGACAAAATGGTAATGAAGAACAGTAGGAGAAAGGAAAACCAACCTAGCCATGCATAGATTTACTACAAGAAAGCCCTTCGACATGAACCACAACACATAGTTAATAGAATCCTTGAACATATAATGGGGCAGAGGAAAGCAACATCAGCTTCCTCAAAAATACAATGCGCAACTGGAATACAGTATTTTACATAAATAAATAAATTAAAATAGATAAATAAATAAAATATATAAACATGAATATATAAATAAAATATGAAATTAAAAATATATTAATTGATATATAAATAAACACATAAAAAAATACACAAAATAAAATATTATTAAAAATCAATAAATAAAGAAATCAATGAATATAAATAAATAAAAAATAAATAAATAAAATAAATCATAAATAAATAAATAAAAAATAAAATATATGAAAATAAATATATAAAAAAATAATATAAAAAATCAATAAATAAATAAACATAAACTAACAAAAAAATAAAAAACATAAAAATAAATAAAATTAATAAAAAATAATATATAAACAAAAATATACAAAATAAATAAATAAATAAATAAAAACACAAAATGAATAAATAAAAATATTAAAAAATAACAAATATATAAATAATCATAAATAAATATAGATAAATAAAAATCAATAAACAAAAGTAAATAAATAACAATAAATAAATTTAAATCAAGGAAATATATAAATACACGAAAATAAATAAACAAAAAAAAATAAATAAATAATTTATAAAAATAAATAAATTTAAAAAAATAAATAAATTAAAAAAAAATAAAAAAAAATACAAAATAAATAAATAAATGAATAAATAAATAAATAAAAATAAATAAGTAAATATAAATAAAAAATAATTAGAAATAGAAAATACATAAAATAAAGAAAAGTAAATAAATAAATAAGAAATAAAAATGAATAAAAATAAATAACAAACAAATAATATATAAATATAAATAAATTACAGCTAATAACTATAATAGATCTAAATTAAATAATTACAAAACATAATGAGAACAATTAAATGATAATAATAATCATATAAAAACTAAGCATAATATAAATAAAAAATGAAAATAGAATTAAAAAGTAAAATTAAAATTAATATAAGTAAAAAAAAGAAATAAAATTAATTAAAATCTTATTATATATAATAAAAAAATATAAAAATAATAAAAAATCAATATGCTTCCCATAAATTCAAAAATGAAATTAAAAGTAATAGTAATCATATAAATAAAATAATACTATTGAGAAAAATAGAAAAAATGAATGCAAATAAAAAAATATATAAAATTATTAAAAAATAATTCTAAAAATATAAAAAAAACAAAAATATAATAAAAATAATAATACAAATGAAATTAAATATAATGGCACATGGAAAAAATCATAGAAATAAAAATTAAGGTGATGAAAATAAAATGATAATATTAATAATAAAAAATTAAAAATATATAAAAATAACTAATATAAAAATTATTAATGAAAAAATGAAAAATATTATAAATAAAATATATAAAAATAATAAAAATATAAATAAATCGAGTTAAAATAGTAATAAAAAATTTAAATATAAATATTTAAAAATAAAAGGTATATTTATAAAAAAAACAAATAAAAAATTATGAAATAAATAATAAGTAAAATATAAATAATAATATATGAAATAAAAAATTAAAGATATAAAAATATATATAATAAAAATAAAAAATAAAAAACAATAACAATAACTATAATAAATATAAAAATAAGAAAAGTTTAAAAAATAATAATTTAGAACGATAAAAATATGATAATAAGCAGAATCCTTCAACATATATAGGGAAGAGGAAAGCACCATCAGCTTCCTCAGAAATACAATGGGCAACTGGAATACAGTATTTACAAGCTCTGTGATAAGACTAGGAGAGGTTAACGTCAGGAGAGGGATCTTCCAGGGCGACTCACTGTCCCCACTACTCTTCGTAGTAGCCATGATAGACATGACAAAAATTACTACAGAAGATGGACCCAAGCACGACTTCAGCGAGAGTTTCTACGACTTTTGCAAAGTGCATGGGCACACCGCTTCCTGGTCCAGATTCCACAAGAAAGCAGCTGCGGTTACTGCCATTGCAATGACAGGGACGGACAATCCTTCAGTTCTAGTAGGCCCTGCAGCGCAGGGCCCTATATTTGCTGCACCCGCCCACCAGTTTTCGATGACACTGGTGCACAGATATCCATCATTCGCGAGAATGAGATTCCTTACGGAGATAGGGTTGACAGGCACCAATTCGTCACAAAGGAAAGCCTCAACCACGTTAAGATGTTCTTGCCGACTGTGTGGTCGAATGTCACCCGACCTCACCGCTCTAGGTATGTACTATGGAGGTTATACCGTCCTCCTAGGACAAGATTGTAAGCCTCCTTTTACCTTTCACAGTCCCAGGGCCCCGCAGTTCTTTATATACCTCCAGACCAATCCTGGAGGGACCTGGGGCAACCCGAACAAGATGTAAGGTCTGTAAGGTAAGGTACAGTCCTCAAGAAACCAATGTATCTACAGAGAGAGAATCCTCTTTGTGTACTTTGCTGAACATCTGTACGAGAAGTCTCCTGATGTTTGGTGCGGCCGTGGTTCTTTATAGCCCCCTCCTGGGCGTGGCAGAAGAGTCTCTTACACAGGCGCATGCTGGTCATACAAAAGGTGGGCACAAGTAAGGTGGTTACATCTGGAGCGAAGGAAATCGGCTTGTCGTCATCTCTTGCCTGCCTAGGCCACGCCCCCTTTACACCTGGGCGGCGGTGCGATGACGGCAGGCTTGTAGTAATTGTAATTTAATTAAAATGTTATCCATTACACATTCTTAAGGTAACTGTAATTGTAATTCTTCAAAGAAATCTCTGCTTAATATTAATTCTAGTTGTAATTGAAATTTGCTAAACGGATGATGACGTCATACTACAGCTATGAGGTCACATACCGAAATATTTCTTTGAAATCATTTAAAATCTAAATATTTCCTTATGTTTTCCTGATTTATGTGGCACAAGACACCATAATTTACCAATGTTAAAATGTCAACATAGTTAAAAAGACCGCCTTCCCTCTTTGAGAATTGAAATATGAAGAGCAGAGCAAAAATGGGAAGGAGCTTAGCGATAGAAAACGATCAAGCAAATATCACTCATTGATGTCGCAATACCATGTGACACCAGAGTAGAAGGGAAAAGATTGAAAAGTATCAGGAGAGAGAGAGAGAGAGAGAGAGAGAGAGAGAGAGAGAGAGAGAGAGAGAGAGAGAATGACTTTGATGACTATGATATCATATTTTATTTGTAAAAAACAAAATTGAAATATAAATATATACAATGATCTTGACCCTGCAAGTGAAAATTACCTCCTTATGGCGCTCTACTAGCCTGTTTGAAGTAGTGTCAAGGAATATAATAATAATAATAATAATATAATAATAATAATAATAATAAAATAAATAATAATAATAATAAATAATAATAATAATAATAAATAAAATAATCTTTGGAAGATTGAATTTTCAAGACAATGGGTCCGCTATGGTGTGCTTGATCTAATGAATAGGGTTCATCTTCTGAATAATAATAATCAATAATAATAATAATAATAATAATAATAATAATAATAATAATAATAATAATAATAATAATATATAATAATAAGAATAATAATAATAATAATAATAAAATAATAATAATAATAATCGCCTTAGTCAAACATACAAAAGTAAAGGTAACGTACGAACTGAAGGGATAAAGCTACCAGATGGGAGCAACACAAACAAACATAGATGAGACAGAGAGGACGGAATGGGTAGAAAGATTAGACAATGGATGGAGACAGATACAGAGAGAACAAAGATCCCTCCATGAAAGCCTACAACACCAAGCAAATTAAGGGAGAAAACAAGTGAGGTCAATGAAATAATGGGCCTAAATACACACCACCAGTATCACAGAAACAAATAACTTGACATATGCAGGAGCAAGATTAGTAGCAGAACTGATGGGGATTCGAACACCAACACACCGTCACAACCAACCCAACAGAAAGCAAAACAGCAACCTCCATTGGAAAAGGCGCCTGGAAAAGCAAATCATGGTGATGAGATCTGACTTGAGTAAACTGAAAGAGATGGCAGAAAAAAGGCTAAGAAGCAAGAAAACAAGGGAGGAACTCAACGAGAAATACAAAGTACAAGAGAGGGACTAAACAACACAATCAGAGAAGATGTAAAACAGAGGCTTAAGGCCAAAGCACACAAGATCCAACGGTACATGAACAGGAATAAGGGATACCAACAGAACAAACTATTCGGAACCAACCAGCAAAAGACTATACAGCCAACTAAGAGGGGAAGACAACCACCCAGAAATTCCTGAAGCCGAACCAAGTAAGAGACTCTGGGAAAACATATGGAGCAATCCGGTATCACACAACAAACATGCAACATGGCTCCAGGAAGTCAAGGAAGAAGAAACAGGAGAATAAACAAGATTCACAGACATCACGACAGACACAGTCAGACACCAACTAAAGAAAAGGCCAAACTGGAAAACCCCAGGTCCCGATGAAGTCCATGGATACTGGCTCAAAAACTTCAAGGCCCTACACCCACGAATAGCAGAACAACTCCAGCATTGTATCTCAAATCACCAAGCACCCAAATGGATGACCACAGGAAGAACATCCTTAGTACAAAAAGACAAGAGTAAGGGAAATATAGCCAGTAAACTACAGGCCCTATCACCTGCCTACCAATAATGTGAAAGTTACTAACAGGTATCATCAGTGAAAGGCTATACAAACTACCTAGAGGAGACAACACCATCCCCCACCAACAGAAAGGCTGCAGAAGGAAGTGTATGGGGCACAAAAGACCAGCTCCTGATAGACAAAATGGTAATGAAGAACAGTAGGAGAAGGAAAAACAAAACCAACCTAAGCATGGCATGGATAGACTATAAAGAAAGCCTTCGACATGATACCACACACATGGCTAATAGAATGCCTGAAAATATATGGGGCAGAGGAAAACACCATCAGTTTCTTCCTCAAAAATACAATGCGCAACTGGAATACAATACTTACAAGCTCTGGAATAAGACTAGCAGAGGTTAATATCAGGAGAGGGATCTTCCAGGGCGACTCACTGGTCCCCACTACTCTTCGTAGTAGCCATGATTCCATGACAAAAGTACTACAGAAGATGGATGCCGGGTACCCCAACTCAAGAAAAGAGGCAACAAAATCAACCATCTGATGTTCATGGACGACATCAAGCTGTATGGTAAGAGCATCAAGGAAAATAGATACCCTAATCCAGACTGTAAGGATTGTATCTGGGGGACATCAGAAATGGAGTTTGGAATAGAAAAAATGCGCCTTAGTCAACATACCAAAAGGCAAAGTAACGAGAACTGAAGGGATAAAGCTACCAGAATGGTCAAGCAACAAATCAAACATAGATGAGACAGGATACAAATACCTGGGAATAATGGAAGGAGGAGATATAAAACACCAAGAAGATGAAGGACACGATCAGGAAAGAATATATGCAGAGACTCAAGGCGATACTCAAGTCAAAACTCAACGCCGGAAATATGATAAAAGCCATAAAACACATGGGCAGTGCAGTAATCAGATACAGCGCAGGAATAGTGGAATGGACGAAGGCAGAACTCCGCAGCATAGATCAGAAAAACCAGGAAACAAATGACAATACACAAAGCACTACACCCAAGAGCAAATACGGACAGACTATACATAACACGAAAGGAAGGAGGGAGAGGACTACTAAGTATAGAGGACTGCGTCAACATCGAAAACAGAGCACTGGGGCAATATCTGAAAACCAGTGAAGACGAGTGGCTAAAGAGTGCATGGGAAGAAGGACTAATAAAAGTAGACGAAGACCCAGAAATATACAGAGACAGGAGAAAGACAGAAAGAACGAGGACTGGCACAACAAACCAATGCACGGACAATACATGAGACAGACTAAAGAACTAGCCAGCGATGACAATTGGCAATGGCTACAGAGGGGAGAGCTAAAGAAGGAAACTGAAGGAATGATAACACGGCACAAGATCAGGCCCTAAGAACCAGATATGTTCAAAGTACGATAGACGGAAATAACATCTCTCCCATATGTAGGAAGTGCAATACGAAAAATGAAACCATAAACCACATAGCAAGTGAATGCCCGGCACTTGCACAGAACCAGTTAGTACAAAAAGAGGCATGATTCATAGTGGCAAAAGCCCTCCACTGGAGCCTGTGCAAGAAACATCAGCTACCTTGCAGTAATAAGTGGTACGAGCACCAACCTGAGGGAGTGATAGAAAACGATCAGGCAAAAATCCTCTGGGACTATGGTATCAGAACGGATAGGGTGATACGTGCAAATAGACCAGACGTGACGTTGACTGACAAAGTCAAGAAGAAAGTATCACTCATGATGTCGCAATACCATGGGACACCAGAGTGAAGAGAAAAGAGAGGAAAAAAATTGATAAGTATCAAGATCTGAAATAGAAAATAAGAAGGATATGGGATTAGCCAGTGGAAATCGTACCCATAATCATAGGAGCACTAGGCACGATCCCAAGATCCCTGAAAAGGAATCTAGAAAAACTAGAGGCTGAATGATAGCTTCCAGGTCTCATGCAGAAGAGTGTGATCCTAGAAAACGCACACATAGTAAGAAAAGTGATGGACTCCTAAGGAGGCAGGATGCAACCCGGAACCCCACACTATAAATACCACCCAGTCGAATTGGAGGACTGTGATAGAGCAAAAAAAAAAAAAAAAGACAAAAAAAAAAAAAAAAAATAATCGCCTTAGTCAAAACATACAAAAAGGTAAAGTAACGAGAACTGAAGGGATAAAGCTACCAGATGGGAGCAACATCAAACACATAGATGAGACAATTGGCAATGGCTACAGAGGGGAGAGCTAAAGAAGGAAACTGAAGGAATGATAACAGCGGCACAAGATCAGGCCCTAAGAACCAGATATATTCAAAGAAATATCTCTCCCATATGTAGGAAGTGCAATACGAAAAATGAAACCATAAACCACATAGCAAGCGAATGCCCGGCACTTGCACAGAACCAGTACAAAAAGAGGCATGATTCAGTGGCAAAAGCCCTCACTGGAGCCTGTGGGCAAGAAACATCAGCTACCTTGCAGTAATAAGTGGTACGAGGCACCAACCTGAGGAGTGATAGAAAAAACGATCAGGCAAAGATCCTCTGGGACTATGGTATCAGAACGGATAGGGTGATACGTGCAAACAGACTAGACGTGACGTTGATTGACAAAGTCAAGAAGAAAGTATCACTCATTGATGTCGCAATACCAAGGGACACCAGAGTTGAAGAGAAAGAGAGGGAAAAATGGATAAGTATCAAGATCTGAAAATAGAAAATAAGAAGGATACGGGATATGCCAGTGGAGATCGTACCATAATCATAGGAGCACTAGGCACGATCCCAAGGTCCTGAAAAGGAATCTAGAAAAACTAGAGGCTGAAGTAGCTCCGGGCCTCATGCAGAAGATTGTGATCTAGAAAACGGCACACATAGTAAGAAAAAGTGATGGACTCCTAAGGAGGCAGGATGCAAACCCGGAACCCCACACTATAAATACCACCCATTCGAATTGGAGGACTGTGGTAGAGCAAAAAAAATAAATAAATAATAATAATAATAATAATAATAATGTTTGGAAAAACTCTGTATCTCAAGAGTATATATAATGTATTTTATTAGTATTGTG
>NC_087211.1:82947396-82964896 GCF_015104395.2 Macrobrachium nipponense | reverse complement strand
CAGAGCTACGCTCCCATCAGTGTGGTTCTCGCTTGAGAGCACTGGTTAATTTACCCGGCACTGGAATGAAAACATTGGCCCTTCCAAACTCGCTGTCGTATGTCACCTGAGAATTAAAAACAAATAAAGAAGAATATGTTTAAAATGTAACTATAGATAGTTATCAATAATTTATTTTGGCTTCTTATGTTGATAACTGTCTTAATTTTCATTTGTCATACAAAGTATTTTCTGCATGACGTATTTTTATAATAAAGGCAAACTACTTGAAATACCAGCAAACTTTGTTTTCTCCTTCACCTAGATTTCAATATATATGTTTGTGAAAAACGTATGGTAAGAGTAAAGCCTCGGTTTCGCTAAAGGTGCCACTTATTACCTACTCCTGACTACCACTTGCTTGAAAAAGATTCTCAGAAGTTGTACAGAGGATTTTTGTAGCTCATCAAAAGTTTCCAGTATTCGCCAAGTGGTTGTTAAAGCAATTTTGCCGGCTTGCAGGAGTGGTGTGCTACTATACTCGGTTTTTTTCCATCTGTCCAGCCGCCTGTGGTGTTTGTGTATGGTAACACTGCGTCCGGGGCTTTAGATAGTCACATTCAGCTTACATTCAACAATAATAACAATATCCCATTTCGAATATTAACGGTGAAATTCGCATACAGTAAATTATTAACACACTTTTCAGTTGCAAATATACACCCTGATATCCTTTTATTTTACCTAAAACTTACACATAGCGTAACTATTTAAAGCCCGAGATGCAGTGTTACCATGCGAAAACACCACAGGCGGATGGACAGATGAAAAAAACCGAGTATAGTTAAAAGGTTTTTCTTTTCTTTAATCACTTGGATTAATCTTCATTGGTTTCTTCTTTGTTGCTTCTTCAACAGCTTCTAAAATGTTGAGAGATTCCTCGGTGTCGTTGCTCAAGATTGAGGTGGCCCTATGGTAAAAAGGAATCAAAGGTTATTAAGGAAATAAATACTTTATTAGGCGGGTGTAACTCCTTTAAACCCTAAGTTATCTATTAGCAAGTGAAATAGAAAATATAAGTAAGAGTCATGGTAAGCCGCAGAAAACAAGGACAAATTATCATATAGTCTACGGTAATCGCACACCATAATTAACTTACTTGCGGCAAGGGAAATGCGAACACATTGCCATAATGTCTACGGGCATTTCACCCCAAATTTCACTTACTCATTGAGGTTTTTTCCGTATTTCAGTTACACAAGGTGATTGTTAAAGTCTACGGGATCGGAACATCTTATTTCACTACCTCACAGGTTTGGCTTACATGCACAAACACAAGATAAACAAAACAGATTTTATGAATATATTTAGGATAATTACACTGAAACAACTTAGCCATAATGTAGATACTTCAGACGAATAAAATCTCTAGTGTGAAAAAACAAATGAACTATATATATATATATATATATATATATATATATATATATATATATATATATATATATATATATATACATATATATATATGGTGTGTGTGTGTGTGTGTGTGTGTGTATATACATACATATATATATATATATATATATATATATATATATATATATATATATATATATATATATATATATATATATAAAGGTTTTTTTGCCACTAAGGAAAAAAATGAAAAAGCGAGATAGCCAAGTACTTTCAGTCCTGTTCGGACCCTTAACTGAGGCAAACTGATTTTACAAAGAACAACATAGTCAAAAGAAGGCTTAATATACAAACTGACACTACAAAGTTGGCCATAAGGGCGATTATCACTCTACAGAAAGGAGGAGCCGCCTGAGGCTAGCCACACCTTGAAGGATACACGCAGTAAACAAGTGCTTCTTCCAGAAAAACAGTACATTTTGAAAAAACACCGGGAGCATATACAATTTAATATCATGAATTTTTACAAAAATTTTCCCCCAAAAAATTATTATTAATCGAGCAAGAGAAAGAGGGAGAGAGAATATCGAACCAGAGAGAGAGAGAGAGAGAGAGAGAGAGAGAGAGAGAGAGAGAGCGAGAGAGAGAGAGAGAGAGAGAGAGAGAGAGAGAGAGAGAGAGAGAAATAATAACTATATATATGTTGGACTAACTTATTAGTTGTTCATTTATTTTAAGGTCCTTCATAAACATCTTACAAATATATGGGTCCAAATGGTACATTCCCAGACTAAGATTTAGGTTGTTTTTATTAGTGATTTGTGTAATTGCCGATTCCAGTAAATTTCTTGAAACATAATCATTAGATCTAGCAATTACCGAGGTATCACCCCAATTAATACAATGAGATTTTTCACTCAGATGGATAAACAGTGCATTTGAAGTCTGGGCTGTTTCTAAAACTGAATACATATGTGCTTAATACGGTACACATCTATTTTTTCTTTTTACTTGGCTGACCAACGTAAAACGAAAGGCAATCCTTACAAGGAATTTTGTAAATGATGTTGTTATTTGTTACGGGACTATTCTTAATTAGCATATCTTTAATGGTATAAGAAAACACTACATTAACATTAAAAGATTTAAATATTGATTTTATGGTTTCAAATCCACAAAAATAAGGTAAGCTAAGTACATTTTTAGGCATTTCGTGGCAAAAAAAAAACCTTTATTTAAACTGTCCGTCCTGATTTCGTTCTCGTCCACTGGACAGTGGTTCGATCCCATGAGGGGACGAAATTATTATCAACTAAAAATTCCCCTTCGGTACATATATGAAAATATATCAATTCCGAGGTAGAGCGAATTAGATATTAAAGGACATTTGTAGCTCGAATGATTTATACGAATCACGGTGATGCGATACAAGACTACTTGAAAAAAAACGTTCGAATTGGCTAACATGGTAAAGGGGGTTTTATAGCGATTCTAATTACGAAAACACCGAGTTCGACGGTGATTTGTAAGGTCAGAATCGATATAAACTTATAGCCTCTCTGTTGGCCGATTCGGCAACGTCACTGTCCGTCCTGATTTCGTTCTCGTCCAACTAAAGGAGACTCAAGAAATAACAGAAGAAAAAAATTTCCATATATAAACAAAGTTTACTTAAATATGTAGCTCAGAAGATATTACGATCCATTTACCAACAGATGTTAATGTAAATAGATATATCGTTCGGTGGTTTCGGTATAATGCTGTATGAAACCATAACCACAGACCAGTGGTGGCCTGACCTATATCGTTGCCAGACATATGATTATGGCTAACTTTAACTTTAAATGAAATTACAACTAGTGGGGCTAGAGGGCTGCAATTTGGTATAATTGATGACTGCAGGGTGGATGATCAGCACACCAATTTGCAGCCCTCTTTACGCCTAGGATCTTGGAGGGCGCGGACAGGAAAAAGTACGGACAGTAAAAAAAGTGCGGACGGACAGGAAGCGGGACAGACCCCAAAGCCAGCGCCAATAAAGTTTTCTTTTCAGAAAAACATAAAAATGTTATTATAAATGACTACCTATTTTATCACGAATAGCACGAAAGGGATAATGAAGTGTTTACGAATAACAAAAAATGTATAATGAAGAGTTATAAGTACTCATTGTAACGAAATGGCCCCCCATAAACTTATTACTTAATTGTTCTGTAATTCTTTGTTGGAAAGTCCACAGAGAAGACATGAATAATTGTCATTAAAATTACTCCCTAGAAAATATAAAAGAACTGCGTCCTTCATAGCCTCAGCTATTTCGGTGAAATAACTAGAATTAATAGATAATTGTCTAAAGAATTTGTCAATCATTTATTTTCAAATCGCATTCCTCATATATCAATCCTCCTTGGAATGATATATTTTTCATATACGTAACCTTCATTAGTATTGAAGGTTACGTCTAACCGTCTATTTCCTAAAGTTATTCCTCAAAGTTTAAATTTAAATTATTATTTAACCCATCAAAGTTTATTTTTTAATAAATATCAAAAATAAACATTTATATAAGGAAACTATTTTTCTTTTAAATGACATTCCTGAGACATTAAAAAAAGTTTATGTCTCTATTACATACTTTTGGAATTCATTTTAATAAATATACAAAATGAACATTTCTATAAAGAAACCATAATTTTTCTCTAAATGACATTCCTAAGACATTAAAAAAAGTTAACGTCTCTATTACACACCTTTAGAATTCTCTTTAATAAATATTCAAAATAAACATCTCAATAAAGAAACCATACTTTTTTCTCTAAATGACACACCTCAGACATTAAAGAAAAAACATATTCTTTTGTCTATAAATGTTATAGACGTAGCATTTCTTTTCATGTCTGAGGAATGTCATTTAGAGAAAAGAATATTGTTTTTTCCTCTCTTTTTAAATGATATTCCTCAGACATTAAAAGAAAGGCTACGTCTATATCATTTAGAGAAAAAACATTTTTTTCTCTCTATATGATATAGACGTAGCATTTTTTTTAATGTCAGGAATATCATTTAGAGAAAAACCATATGGTTTTTTTTCAGACACTAAAAGAAATGTTACGTCTATATCATCTATCTTACGAATTCTTTTGAATAAATGTCATATATAGCCCTTACTATAAAGAAACCACATCTTTCTCAGGAGAATTATATTACACTAATCACGACTACACGTTTGTCAACTCGCTCTAGTTAAATCAGGTGGGCGGAACGTGTTAATCTTGTGGCCTTCTATGGTCCGCCTTGGGTGAAGGTCTCCCAGAGACCTGACCTGAAAATATATATATATTCTTTCTTTGTTTCATTCTTTACTACATCACCATGACATTTTTTTTTCTTATATTCACAAAGACTAAACTACTAATGTAGTTTGACATCTAGTTTTAGCGCTACCGTCGAACGGCTGTCCAATATAATTATATATATATATATGTTAATATATAATATATTATATACATTATTATATTTATATATATTACATATATATATATATGAGTCATATCACATTACCGTGATTCATATACATGCATCGAGCTACAAATGTAGCCGACGAATTTCTTATCGACTAAAGAAATTCCCCTTCGGTGACTATAATGAAAATATTAATTCAGAGTTAGAGCGAAGGAGATATATTACAGGACATTTGACGCTCGATGTATATATATATATATATATATAATATATATATATATATATATATATATATATATATATATATATATGTGTGTTGGTTGTGTGTGTGGTGTGGGTTGTGTATGTGGGTAGTGTGTGTTTGTGTGTGTGTGTTGTGTATACATACACATACATACTAACAGCAATGCATTAATAGACTAAGCTTTGTTAAACGGACCCTCACTGGCTCCAGACGAGGACAGAGACCTCTTCCATAGGGTGACCCTCCGGAGCATTCGTTCCCTGTATAGAAGGGAAAAACATGCTTTGGGTGTCAGATTCCAACTGGTTCCAAGTACATCATTCTTCCTCGCCGTCAGTTTCACTTTCCAATAGGTTGTGGAATTGGAACTGGGGCGTTCAGAGTCTGTAATGGAAGGGAGAGAGAAAAATCAGGGGAACTAATAAAAAAAATACAATGTGAGAAAAATCAGGAAACTAAAAAATACAGTGAGAGAGAAAAATCAGGAAAACTATCAACTAAAAAGTAAATAGCGAATGGATTCTTCATTTAATTGTTCTTGGTAAACATTAATTGTTTACTTTTTGCGTCGATTTTTATAGGATTACTCAATGATATAAGGTGAAAAAAAAATCATTTTAATTTTCTTGGTAATTAACAAAAAATTTGTTTGCTTATTTCATCCATCTTTTATTCATTTACTTTGTTCCTTGAGGTTAAGGGTTGGGTCCAAATGAGACTAGGAATAGCTGAGTTCCAGATTCCTAACAATAAGGAATATCCCGGAAATGGAAATGCTACAAAATACCAATTCTCTCCTTCAGCAGATTCACATTTCGGAAACTAACAAATTCTATTAAGAGAAATCGGGTTCCTTCACAAAACTGCAACCTAACTTAGATATTAAGATAGTAAAACTCTCTACCAAGTACTCGTCTATCATACAACATTAATAATGATGATGATAATAATAAGAATAATCATTCACTAAATATGACAAGATAGTAATACTCTGTACCAAGTCTTTGTGTATCATACAACAACAATAATGATGATAATAAAAGAAGAATAATCATATTCTAAGGGATCCACAATAATAAGAATGTGAAAAGTTCGTGTATAATTTATAAGCACTTTATAGAAGCTTTCGAACCCTTCCCTGGGTTCATCTTCAGAGAAGGGAGTGAAAGCTTTTATAAATGTTTATGAATTATGCACGAACTCTTGACTTTTATTATTGTGGACTCCTTGGTACATTGTATATACTCACGTGATAGAGTTTTCCCCCCCCCCTCCCCCGGAAAAAGAAAAATAATAATTTTAATACACAGGAACTCTGGGAATTATAATGTTAATGAGGTTAATGTAAACAATACCTACATACATACAGCCATGTTCAGAGTTGACGTCTAAAGTTAACCACGATCAATAACTATGTAACTAAACCCATAGTATTACCTACAAGATATTATAATTCTCCATAGACAAATGGATTTACTCTGGTGTCACTTTTTATTGTTGTTGCTAAACGTAGTGCCAGATAGGTTGGCCACTTCGATAAAACCACTTCATAGACATTAGAGTCTAGCAGATATTGAGGTGACGGACAACCACTGGTAGAGTTAATCTAGTTTTTTTATTGTTTATTAATCTTTGCAAGCTTAACGTTGTGAGTTAGCACTCGTGTTGGAACTGTGAGTGTGGATTCTGGACTTTCGACCCATTCCTTCAGAGCAAAGATGCCACCTATCTGTCATAACCTCCTTCTCTTGACTTATCAGGTATTCCTCTTTTAGAAGCTCAAACATCCACTACAAGAAACAAACACTAGCCTCGTAAAGAATAAACAACACCCCTACATTCGTACAAGTCATAAAAGAAACGGAGCAGGAAGGCTGAGAATGGAATCCAGTTTATTTAATCCAGTTCGGGACCTTATGGTAGGCTGTGGGGTTGCTATATAAAGCTCTAGGCAGGCGAGTGTCATCGTCACTGACAGCTGCCTTCAGTCATTGGCGGTCTGTGGTCATTCGTCTCTTCTCGCCTCTTGGAACGATGAAGGTAAGGCCTAAGGTTTAGCCGCCCATTTCAGGATCTCAGATAATCTCTCCTTGTGGCAATAATAATAATAAATCAGATTTACTTTCCCATTTCAGGATCTTCTCAGATAATCTCTCCTTATGGTAACATTAATAATAAATAGCAAAAAGTAAGCACGTGATTTTGTTTATAAAGCCCAGTCCACACTAGCGAGCACTGAACGTCGACGAGCGAACACTGTTCCCATAACCCGTTCCACTCTACTGACCGATCTAGTATGGAGCCACAATGATGCGATTGTCTGGTAACACTGCTTCAGAAGCGAGAGGAACTATAAACAGCTCGAACGACAGAGTGCCCAAGTACTTTTGCGTATTTTTAACACATCTTTACGTCCCGAAGATGTGTTTAAAAATACACGAGAGTGCTTGGCACTGTCGTTTCATTTTGAACTTTCCCATCGGATTCATTTGATTGTGGCGATGATCTTTCATTGTAAACGTACATATCTTTATTATCATCGTCCCCAACTTCGTTAGCTTTTATCCGTTTCGTTCCTATCTTCTGTCATGGTTTGTGACTCTTGTAGGTTTTAGAATAAATTTAGATCCAGGATTATCAGTTCACAGGACTTTGCATTCTTTGAACTCACTTTGGAATCTTCCACACTAAAAGTTTGAATTGTAATCAATGTTTATAGTAATGTTGGAGTCAACACTAACTACTTTTATATTTAGTTTTAAATACACGCAATAACTGTATTTCTTAGGTATATATAGTGCTTCGATAATTGGCGAAAATGAAAATAAACAACTATAGTGATTTGGAAAACTTATTCAGTAAAATGAGTTCGCTACTTAACAAGAAAACTCAAGAAAAACTGCAACCCTTTATATAAAAACAACAATAAAAAAAACATTAAACATTGAAATTCGAAAGCTTGAGCCATAGAATAGGGAATTCCACTAACCTCTCCATCATTTGTTTTAATATTTCAGATTATCTTAATAGCTGCGGTCTTTGTGGGCGTGGCCTTCTCTGATGACGGGTCCTACATCCTGGATTCCAGGGGGGTCGAGGTGGAGCAGGGTCTGAACGCCCCCTCCAGACAACCTCTACTGAAAACCACGACGACCTTCTCAGAGGACTTCAAGCAGCGATCCCAAGAGCAGGCCAGGCAGTACACCCTCGATCAGACTGCCTACAATGATCCTGTGAGTAGAGTGGAGAGTTTTGATATTTCTCTGATATCAAAGGGAGAGATAGGTGCTCGATTGAAGCTGATTACTCTTCCAGTATTCTATAAACTAACGACTATTTCCTCTCCCCAAATAGAACCCCCGCTACACATGGGCCTACGCTGTCGATGCCGAGTCGACGGGTGACCTGAAGTCCGCCAGGGAGGAGCGTCGAGGTGACGTTGTCGTCGGCCAGTACTCCGTCATGGACCCAGATGGCGTTCGTCGCACCGTCGACTACCAGGTCGCTCCTGGAACTGGATTCCAGGACCAACCGTCAGGAAGGAGGAAGGACAAAACGCCATCCAGAAATCACGCGAGCAGTACCAGCCAGTACCAGAGCCAACAGAGCAGCAGAAACCAACAGCAGCAGCAGTACCAGAGACTGAACAGAAATCAGCAGAATTATCAGCAGTCCAGCTCGAACCAGAGACAGCAGAATGTCGACGTACAGAATGGCCGCAGAAACGACCAGTACGCCCAGTTCCAGAGCCAGAGGATCATATCAGTCGAATGACCGTCGTGATTTCCAGGACTCAAAGAAACAACAGGAATGAACTCCAGACCCAATTCCAGAACCAGAGGGAGAATAGAAACGAATTCCAGACCCAATTCCAGAACCAAAGGGAAAACAGGAATGAGTTCCAGAATCAGTTCCAGATCCAGAGGGAAAATCGTAATGAATTCCAAAACCAGTTCCAGAACCAGAGAGAAAACAGAAATCAATTCCAGAACCAGTTCCAGAGCCAAAGGGAAAACAGGAATGAACTCCAAACACAGTTCCAGAACCAGAGGGAAAACAGGAATGAGTTCCAGAACCAGTTCCAGAACCAGAGGGAAAACAGTAACCAATTCCAGAACCAGTTCCAGAACCAGAAGGAAAACAGAAACGAATTCCAGACCCAATTCCAGAACCAGAGGGAAAACAGAAATCAATTCCAGAACCAGTTCCAGAACCAGAGGGAAAACAGAAACGAATTCCAGACCCAATTCCAGAACCAGAGGGAAAACAGAAATGAATTCCAGACCCAGTTTCAGAACCAGAGGGAAAACAGGAACCAATTCCAGAACCTTCAGCAGCAACTCCAGCAGAACTATCAGAACGAAAACCGTTTCCAGACTGAGCAGACGAGACTGAGTCAGTTCCAGGATCAGCAGAACTACAGACAAAAGTCACAGACTGAGAACAGAGACAACTTCCAGCTCAGTCGGGTTCCAGGATCTGGAGTCATCCTCAAGAGCTCCGACCTCAACCAGAAGCGCTACGGAGAGAACAGAAACCATCTCTTCAACAATGAACAGCTGAACAGCGAAAGGAACAATCTGTATTCCACGAACTTCGACACCAATGAACAGAATGTGAACCGTTACGGAAATATCAATAATTATCAGTACGAACAGAGGCAAGATGGAAGCCGTTACGGTCTCAACCGTCAAAACCAGATTCAGGACAACACGAATGACCGTCACCAGTTCGACAGGGACCAGAGGACCGGTGGACATCAGTATAACCAGGAGAACTCAGTCAATCAGAGGCAACAGCAACAGTCCACAAGATACAGTGAAAACACCAATAACCAAAACAGACTGAACCAATACAACCAAAATAGCCAAAGCCAAAACGAAAACCAACGCTACGGATCTGCCGAGTTCAGGAACCAAGTCCAGAGATCACAGGGTTTCTCGAACGATGAGA
The DNA here is from genome assembly GCF_015104395.2 of Macrobrachium nipponense. Lineage (NCBI taxonomy): Eukaryota > Metazoa > Arthropoda > Malacostraca > Decapoda > Palaemonidae > Macrobrachium > Macrobrachium nipponense. The sequence continues at coordinate 82,954,839 of NC_087211.1, read as the reverse complement.
ACCAATACCAGAGGGTTTACCCCACCCGGGAGAATCAATACCAGAGGTCGCAGTACGACCAAAATCATCAGTATAATCAGAGATCAAGCAACACCCAGAGACAGAAGAGTTCCCAGTTCTCTCAGAACTACCAACAGCGTTCCAGCCAGCAACAGAACCTTCGTCAGGGCCAGCAGTACTCTTCAGTAGTGTCCCAGAACCAGAACCAATATGGAAGGACTTACTCTCCCGTCAGCGTCGTACTGGCTGGGAGATCTTAAGTTGGCAACTCTTACGAACTTTGGCACTACAAGAAAAGAGAGCTTATTGGACCGGGCTATAAAATTGCCGAACTTTAGTTTACAGAATAGTTAGAAATATTTCATTTGGTTTATGAATGGTCTGACCACCTGCACAAAAAAACTTATAAAAATATGACCTCATTTGTGAATGCTTGGTTGAGTGTGACCTGGTACTTAGAACCATTTGACTACTCAATCTAGACCTAGTCATGTCAAATTAGAACCACATCAAGATAGCATTTTTCTCAATGGAAGATTTATGAGATATGTCTTTCAAAACTATGATTTCGCATAGCATTATCATCTCATTAATACATGAAAAATATGCTAATAACTATAGAAATATCTGTGATAATGTCTTCATCTGAAAACACATGTAACATCTTATGCTGTGGAAACATCTTATGTTGTAGAAACATCTTATGTTTCCAGAGACCTTCCAACAGGTCTTACAGTGTTGTAATAAAGGCACCAGTGAAATAAGCAAGAAAGAGTTTTATTGAATAATTTACGTAAACATCACTTCGTGAATTTTCCCCAAATCAGTACCCATGAAAGTTTTAAAATGTTAATGACGAGCAACCCACACTGCCTGCTGATGACCTCACAGTTACAGCTACAGTCTGCTTATTTTTCATGGTCCCAGGGAGCACCGCCCCCCCCAAACCCCCCCACCCCCCCAAAAAATATACCACTCTTAGTTCACAAGAAAACCTGTAAATGTCGCAAAAGATAAAGCAAGGACAGCAGTAAACTTGTCAGGTATTGTCATAACCAAAGATGCTTACTAGGTACAATGATATGATATTAATGCTTTTATGTATATATATATATATATATATATATATATATATATATATATAGTCTATATATATATATATATGACTAGATATATAATATATATATATATATATATATATATATATATATATATATATATATATAAAGCAAGCTTTTGCTAACCACTTCTCGCTTTGTCAAGCTAAAACAAAATGCTACATGGAGTGAACTATATTTGAAACTAAGTTTTAAATATATATATACTATATATACATATATATATATATATATATATATATGTATCTATATATATATATATATATATATATGATAGTATATATATTGACGAGGGGTCAAAGGTTACAAAATAAGACAAAGGTTTTCACCCGTCACAGAGGTCCTTTCCCTGAGAGAAAGCAAAAGTGAAATTATTATCCTGAAGCTTTAAAAATTGAAGGCTTCAACTGAGATCAAATGACACTGAAAAACGAAACAATTCGTTGCCTTTTCTCTCTTATAAAAATTGCTTCCCCAAGATGACACCGAGTGTCATATGGCACGAAAATATTCAAAACTGACACGAAGGGTAGTGTAGATTTTGACAGAGCAAATGTACCTGGGGACAGATGCCCTAAAACAAGGGTTCTTAACAGCGGGTATCCATACCCCTTGGGGGTATGAGAACCACATGCTAGGCGTATGGGACTTGATCTCTGGATGTTTGTATATATTTTATTTTAATGTGTCTATGTGTCAATGTATACATGGGTACATTTTGTATATGAATAACTATACAAAACTATAAATGCTTTTGATTTTCTGGTAAGTTTTACTCCTAGCTATACATACCTAAAAGTATGTATTAAACTAAGTATAGTAAGTTATATTGTCAACAAATAGGACTTATGTGGACTTGAGCAAAGGGGGTATGGAACCATATTGGGCATTTCACTGGGGGGTCTAGGGTCATCAAAAGGTTCAGAAGCAGCAGCTTCCAAAACAAACTTTAGACCCATAAATGGTTATTATTATTATTATTATTATTATTATTATTATTATTATTATTATTATTATTATTATTATTATTATTATGTTCTATTACAGTTCTCCAATTCGACTGGGTGGTATTTACAGTGTGGGGTTCCGGGTTGCATCCTGCGTCCTTAGGAGTCCATCACTTTTCTTACTATGTGTGCCGTTTCTAGGATCACACCTCTTCTGCATGAGTCCTGGAGCTACTTCAGCTCTAGTTTTCCTAGATTCCTTTTCAGGGATCTTGGGATCGTGCCTAGTGCTCCTATGATTATGGGTACGATTTCCACTGGCATATCCCATATCCTTCTTATTTCTATTTTCAGATCTTGATACTTATCCATTTTTTCCCTTTCTTTCTCTTCAACTCTGGTGTCCCATGGTATTGCGACATCAATGAGTGATACTTTCTTCTTGACTTTGTCAATCAACGTCATGTCTGGTCTGTTTGCACGTATCATCCCTATCCGTTCTGATACCATAGTCCCAGAGGATCTTTGCCTGATCGTTTTCTATCACTCCTTAGGTTGGTGCTTGTACCACTTATTACTGCAAGGTAGCTGATGTTTCTTGCACAGGCTCCAGTGGAGGGCTTTTGCCACTGAATCATGCCTCTTTTTGTACTGGTTCTGTGCAAGTGCCGGGCATTCACTTGCTATGTGGTTTATGGTTTCATTTTTCGTATTGCACTTCCTACATATGGAGAGATGTATTTCCGTCATCGTACTTTGAACATATCTGGTTCTTAGGGCCTGATCTTGTGCCGCTGTTATCATTCCTTCAGTTTTCCTTCTTTTAGCTCTCCCCTCTGTAGCCATTGCCAATTGTCATCGCTGGCTAGTTCTTTAGTCTGTCTCTGTATTGTCCGTGCATTGGTTTGTTGTGCAGTCCTCTGTTCTTTCTGTCTTTCTCCTGTCTCTGTATATTTTCTGGGTCTTCGTCTACTTTTATTAGTCCTTCTTCCCATGCACTCTTTAGCCACTCGTCTTCACTGGTTTTCAGATATTGCCCCAGTGCTCTGTTTTCGATGTTGACGCAGTCCTCTATACTTAGTAGTCCTCTCCCTCCTTCCTTTCGTGTTATGTATAGTCTGTCCGTATTTGCTCTTTGGTGTAGTGCTTTGTGTATTGTCATATGTTTCCTGGTTTTCTGATCTATGCTGCGGAGTTCTGCCTTCGTCCATTCCACTATTCCTGCGCTGTATCTGATTACTGGCACTGCCTATGTGTTTATGGCTTTTATCATATTTCCGGCGTTGAGTTTTGACTTGAGTCTCTGCATATATTCTTTCCTGATCGTGTCCTTCATCTCTTGGTGTTTTATATCTCCTCCTTCCATTATTCCCAGGTATTTGTATCCTGTCTCATCTATGTGTTTGATGTTGCTCCCATCTGGTAGCTTTATCCCTTCAGTTCTCGTTACTTTGCCTTTTTGTATGTTGACTAAGGCGCATTTTTCTATTCCAAAACTCCATCCTGATGTCCCCAGATACATCCTTACAAGTCTGGAGTAGGGTAATCTATTGCCTTGATGCTCTTACCATACAGCTTGATGTCGTCCATGAACATCAGATGGTTGATTCTGTTGCCTCTTTTCTTGAGTTGGTACCCGGCATCCATCTTCTGTAGTACTTTTGTCATTGGAATCATGGCTACTACGAAGAGTAGTGGGGACAGTGAGTCGCCCTGGAAGATCCCTCTCCTGATATTAACCTCTGCTAGTCTTATTCCAGAGCTTGTCAGTATTGTATTCCAGTTGCGCATTGTATTTTTGAGGAAGCTGATGGTATTTTCCTCTGCCCCATATATTTTCAGGCATTCTATTAGCCATGTGTGTGGTATCATGTCGAAGGCTTTTCTTATAGTCTATCCATGCCATGCTTATGGTTGGTTTTCCTTCTCCTACTGTTCTTCATTACCATTTTGTCTATCAGGAGCTGGTCTTTTGTGCCCCTCCACTTCCTTCTGCAGCCTTTCTGTTGGTGGGGGATGGTGTTTGTCTCCTCTAGGTAGTTGTATAGCCTTTCACTGATGATACCTGTTAGTAACTTCCACATTATTGGTAGGCAGGTGATAGGCCTGTAGTTACTGGCTATATTTCCCTTACTCTTGTCTTTTTGTACTAAGGAGTGTTCTTCCTGTGGTCATGCCATTTGGGTGCTTGTGGATTTGGAGATACAATGCTGGAGTTTGTTCTGCTATTCGTGGGTGTAGGGCCTTGAAGTTTTTGAGCCAGTATCCATGGACTTCATCGGGACCTGGGGCTTTCCAGTTTGGCATTTTCTTTAGTTGGTGTCTGACTGTGTCTGTCGTGATGTCTGTGAATCTTTGTTTTATTCTCCCTGTTTCTTCTTCCTTGACTTCCTGGAGCCATGTTGCATGTTTGTTGTGTGATACCGGATTGCTCCAATTATATTATTATTATTATTATTATTATATTATTATTATTATTATTATTATTATTATTATTATTATTATTATTATGTTCTATTACAGTTCTCCAATTCGACTGGGTGGTATTTATAGTGTGGGGTTGGGCCCGGGTTGCATCCTGCCTCCTTAGGAGTCCATCACCCTTCTTACTATGTGCCGTTTCTAGGATCACACTCTTCTGCATGAGTCCTGGAGCTACTTCAGCCTCTAGTTTTTCTAGATTCCTTTTCAGGGATCTTGGGATCGTGCCAGGTGCTCCTATGATTATGGGTACGATTTCCACTGGCATATCCTATATCCTTCTTATTTCTATTTTCAGGTCTTGATACTTATCCATTTTTTTCCTCTTTTTCTCTTCAACTCTGGTATCCCATGGTATTGCAACATTATTATTATTATTATTATTATATTATTATTATTATTATTATTATTATTATTATTATTATTATTATTATTATTATTATTATGGATTATTATTATTATTATGGAACAAACCTACCAAAAGGGGCCACTGACTTGAAATTCAAACCTCCAAGGGATTTGGCGTTCATTGGAAAGAAATGAGAGGGAGTGAAGACAAATACAGTATTAAGAAGAGACATCACTTATTGAAAAAGGAAAAATACATAAATAAATTAACAAATAAATACAACTATAGTATTAGGATATATAATGAATTGCATCCTCGCTTCAGCCTCTGAGCTATAACTTGAACAATCGTACTTTTGAAAGAGAAAGTTGTTCATTTATATAACAGGGTTCCTCCCTCGAAATAAATTGTATGTGACAAGAGATAATGATCTCAGTAGAGGAAAGGAAAGTATGGATAATCAAAGAAATTATTGACTGTAGAGAATATTTTTAGATTTTTTTACGACCGAGCCCTATGCTGCCATTTTAGGCGTGATTAACTTTTGGATATATTTCTTATATTCAATGTTATAAACTTTTGGATATATTTCTTATATTCAGTGTTATAAACTTTTGGATATATTTCTTATATTCAATGTTATAAACTTTTGGATTTATTTTCTTATATTCAATGTTATAAACTTTTGGATTTATTTTCTTATATTCAATGTTATAAACGTTTGGATATATTTTCTTATATTCAGTGTTATAACGTTTTGGAGGATTATATTATATTCAGTGTTATAAACGGTTTATTATATAATGTTTCTATATTCATTGTTATAACTTTGGATATATTTCTTATATTCAATTTGTTACACGTCTTGGATATATTTCTTATATTCATGTTATAAACGTTTGGATATATTTCTTATATTCTTTTAAGGTAGAAACGTTTGATATATTTTTCTTATATCAGTATTATACGTGATATATTCTTATATTCAGTCTTATACAACGTTTATTAGCAACATTATATATTCATTGCTAAACAAAAATTCTGGAGGATATTTCTTATTCAATGTTACAACCTTTGGAACAATTTTCTTATTCAGGTGTTCTTAAACTTTTGGATATATTTTTATTTATAATCAAGGTTATAAACTTTTAGGCATATTTCCTTAATATTCAATGTTTATAAAGCTTTTTCGTATATTTCTTATAATTCAATTTCCGTATAAATTCTTATAATTTTTCAAATGTTATAAACGGTATTATATTCAGTGTTTATCTTTAGATATATTTCTATTATTCAGTGTCATAAACTTTTGGATATATTTATTATATTCAATGTTATAAACTTTTCGATATATTTCTTATATTCAGTGTTATAAACTTTTGGATATATTTCTTATATTAAATGTTATAAACTTTTGGATATATTTCTTATATTAAATGTTATAAACTTTTGGATATATTTCTTATATTAAATGTTATAAACTTTTGGATATATTTCTTATATTAAATGTTATAAACGTTTGGATATATTTCTAATATTCAGTGTCATAAACTTTTGGATATATTTCTTATATTCAATGTTATAAACTTTTCTATATATTTCTTATATTCAGTGTTATAAACTTTTGGATATATTTCTTATATTAAATGTTATAAACGTTTGGATATATTTCTTATATTCAGTGTTATAAATTTTTGGATATATTTCTTATATTCAATGTTATAAACATTTGTATATATTTTTTATATTCAGTGTTATAAACATTTGGATATATTTCTTATATTCAGTGTTGTAAACGTTTGGATATATTTCTTATATTCAGTGTTATAAACTTTTGAATATATTTCTTATATTCAATGTTATAAGCTCAGTTCGGGTTAGGAATTATGCTGTATTACTGTTAGCTATAAGATATATAGAAGCTATTCAATTACAGGCAATAACACTATAGCCTAAACGTCTTAGCTTTGACGAGATGTGATTTAGACAATTACAGTAATAAAAAAAGTATATGAGTCCAGAATTGAAGGTCATCCTGTCACGTACTCTTGAGAAAACAGCAACGAAAAGACAGGCGTAACTTGAGCTTAAATTATACGAAGAAGAAGAATCACCGAAAGACCTTAAAATTCCCCCAGGGAACTGGTCCACAAAACGCAGGGTGCATACGATACAGTACCCACCGCCAACTAATACCACAGAGGGTTCCTCAGTGATATATAGACACAGCACTTCACTTGCTGTGTGTTTTGTGGGTTTGTGTGTGTGTGTATGTATGTTTGCTTGTCTTTTTCTAGACGAATGTTCATTAATCTGATTATTTTTTCATCTGGAGACGGTTACCGAGAAGGAGGTACTGGAGAAGGAATTGTATATTTCTTAGTACACTCTTCTGAAAACCAACCTTGCTGTGTTTGTGTGTGCGTGAGTGTGTTCATGCTTATCTGTACTTTTCCAAAACAAGTGGTCATTACTCACATTTCTGAGCCGGAAACAGCAACTGAGAAGAGGGTTATACTGGAGAACTAAATCTGCTTTTCAAGAAACC
>NC_087211.1:82935105-82946896 GCF_015104395.2 Macrobrachium nipponense | reverse complement strand
CTGCTTTTCAAGAAACCAGCGGAGGTTAGTACCTCTCACGACCTGAAAAAAAAGAAAAAAATATAATTTAACAAGATTCCCGTTGGCATTTTAAGCACGAGTAAACAACAACGTTATCCCCTCTTAAAACTCCAAAGATTACATGTAACACCTAACGCCAAACCCCACAAAAAAACTTATATAAATGTGGGAAAAGACAGAATGACGTAACTTCCCAATCATCGCCTTGACATGGGGAAGATCCCGCCTAAACGCTGTCCAATCAGTATTCAAGGCCACACATGATATATCAACCCAAGGACTCGTATCCAGAGCGGATTCTGACATCAAAAGGGAGCGAAGGTGACTCCGGGAATCCACTTTTGGGGGAGAGAGGAGTACTTCGCAGATAAGATGGGAAGGTATCCAGTGGAGTAGATCTTGTTATAGTTTTGGCTTCTTGAGAATGATGCCCTGATTTGGCTTGTGTGAAGTGCTGGTGAGGGACCTCTTTTTAAAGCACGCTGTAGGTTTAAGATAAATTCGGTTTTTACCTACATTTCTTCACAGTTTGAGTTTTCTGTAAAAAGGAGATGATTGAGGTGGCTTTGTCATTCCGTCGACACTTTTTCTATCCGCCCTCAGATCTTGCTTAAAAACTACTGAGGTTAGAGGGCTGCAAATTGGTATGTTGATCATCCACCGTCCAATCATGGTCGTGCGCCTGACGAGGCAACAACACGGGTCACCACGGCCAGCTGAGAGTTTCTTGGGCCGTGGCTGAGAGTTTCATACAACATTATACGCTGCACAGAAAACTCGATGTTCTGAAAGTCTGCATAGGCAAAAAAAATTTAACATTTATGCCACTTATTTCTTTATTTAAAATCTCCAGTTTTTAGGGCTTACTTTTGTTCTTGAGACATAAAAATGGTAACCCATCCACAACGTGATACCAGTTTTTCGAGCGAAATCCTAGCCAACAGGACAATAATATCTAGAAAAAATTTCCACCAAACACGACAATAATATCTAAGGAAAATTCCCAGCCAACAGGACAATAATATCTAGGGAAAATTCCCAGCCAACCGGACAATAATATCTAGAAAAAATTCCCACCAAGCATGACATTAATATCTAAGGAAAATTCCCAGCCAATTGGACAATAATATCTAGAAAAAATTCCCCAGCCAACCAGGAACAATAAAAGTCTATACAGGGAAAATTCCCATGCCAACATGGAACAATGAAATCTTAGGGTGAAAATTCCCAGGCCAATTGGACAATAATGATCTTAGGGAAAATTTCCCCACCTCAACAGGAACAAATCTAACTTAGGAAAATTCCCAGCCAATTGGACAATAATATCTAGGGAAAATTCCCAGCCAACAGGACAATAATATCTAGGAAAAATTCCCTACCAAAGCCAACAGAAAACAATGTAATCCTAGGGAAAATACCAGCCAACCGACAATAAGGAAAATTCCCAGGGGAAAATTCCACAGGGCAATTGGACCAATAAGTACTATAAGGAAAATTTCCCAGCCAACAGGAAATAATTAATCTAGGGAAAATTCCCAGCCAATTGGACCAAATATATCCTAGGAAATTCCCACCAATAAGGAAATAATACTAAGGGAAAAATTGCCCAGCCAAACAAGGACAATAAATCTAGGGAAATCCTGCACCGGAACAATTCCTATATCTAGGGAAGAATTCCCAACAAACATAGACAAAATAATATTCTGGAGGAAAATTCCCAAAATCCCAACAGCACAATATTTCAGGAAACAAAATCCCATAATACGGTCTTAATTCGGGAAAATTCCCAGCCAACATGACAATAATATCTATGGAAATTTCCAACCAAACAGGACTATCATATTCAGGACAAAATCCCAGCCAACAGGACAATAATATTTATGGAAAATCCCCAGCCAATTGGACAATATCTAGGGAAAATCCCAGACAACAGGACTATAATATTATGGACAAAATCCCAGCTAACAGGACAATAATATTCAGGACAAAATCCCAGACAACAGGACAATAATATTAAGGATAAAATCCCAGACAACAGGACAATAATTTAGGATAAAATCTCAACCAAACAGGACAAAATCATATCTAAGAGGACAATAATATTTAGGAGAAAATCACAACCAAACAGGACAATAATATCGAGACTTGAGAACACTCGTCCCAGATGCGTCTTGCCTTTGTGCATAAATCCCGGGCCAAAGGCGCCACGAGCGAAATTCAGCGAAACCCAAAATGATTCGCCTACCAATACTCGGTCTTTAGTGGGAGTATAACACGAGGGAGAATATAACTTTTAAGCTGATCCATTTACTGGACCGCTGCGTTATCGTTTTTACTCAAGGAAAAGCTCTCAAACTTTCCCCTCCTTTCTAATTTAGAGAGCATGTCTCGTGGTTCTGTTAAATTGGCATTATACTTCTTGTGGCAAAAAACGAGTACCAGGCATCTCTACTCAAAGACAAACTTTCCTTTTTCTCTCTAATTTAGAAAGCATGTCCTGTGATTGTGTCGTGGTACTTCCGGTGGCAAACGACGAGTACCAAAGAATTTTTTTTTTTTTTTTTTTTTTTTTTTTTTTTTGAGAACCGAGCTCTGAAACCTAAACCATTGCTACTTAAGGCTTAACCTTCTTCTTTAGGCTCGGGGATTCTCTACCTTTACATGCGTTCCCATTACATGATGTTCCCTTTCTTATAAAGTAAGGTTTTCTTTATATAAGTGGATAATCACTCTTTTTGGTGCCCCTGATATTTTGCTAAATTCAGATTTCATTGGAAGCTTCATATAGAGGTTTATATTTATTTGGAAAAAACGAAAAAAAGACATATAAACATAGTAAAAAATGCATAGTAAACGAATAGTAAATAAAGGAATAAAGGTAATAGATAAATAACTAAGTAACCCAACATCGCATTAAATAGTTCAGCAGTTCCAATATTTCACAAGGTAGATCCAATATACCGTAATGCAATACCAAGTAAGTATGTCCCTCTAAAACATTAAATCCCTGAGCACGATTCCTGCCATAAACCACTTTTTCTACGATTCTGCAAATCTCACATTCAACTAAAGTAGATTCACATCAACCGTGCATTGGATGTCTAGGCCAGTCCCTTACGACGCTCCTGATTGGCTGTTGATAAGCCAATTACAGGGCTGGAAACTCTCAGTCTCTCTCGAGAGTTCACATAGGCAGGATGTATGTTCCACCTCTCCTCCTGAGGGATACGTCTTTCAGGAGAGGTGGAATATACGTCCTGCCTATGTGAATTCTCGAGAGAGACTGGGGAGAGCTTCCAGCCCTGTGATTGGCTTATCAACAGCCAATCAGGAACGTCGAAAGGGGCTGGCCTAGACATCAAATGCACGGTTGATGTGAATCTACTATAGCATTTAATTGGCAGCTTTCCTCTGACTACCAAGTTCCCCAGTTACCTCAGCTCAACAGGGAAGGTAGAGAATTGAATACCTCACGTTTCTGTTAAGAATTATATATATAGGACGTGACGCAATTCGAGGCTCAGAATTCACAACGAAGATGTTGTGCTTAACTACCCCACAAAAGATCCACCTAGTATGTCTCTTCTTGCTGCATATCCCATTATCTTCTGTCATTTCCTTCAAATGGACACCATATCCTTTGTGAACCCTGAATCTCAAGTCAGCGGCCTTTTTAGGCTTGTTCCATGTGAATAGAGTTAGTCTTCTGAATAATAATAATAATAATAATAATAATAATAATAATAATAATATAAGCAGGAAGCAGACCTCGGATACGTTTTATTACAAAGAGCTAGCTGAATTTATCTTATAAATAATTTTCTTCATTTAAAGAGAAAATCCTTTACAAGATAAATTCAGTTAACTCTGCCACTCTTTTTAATAATAATAATAATAATAATAATAATAATAATAATAATAATACACACACGTACACGTGTGTGGTTTAGGCATACATATATGTGATGAATGAAATGATCGACACACAATCCAGTGTGGAACAGAAATAAATTTCTGGCTCACATCGGAATCGAACCCAGATCTTTCGATTGAAAGGCAAGACCACTGCAAACTAAACCACACAAGTCATAAAAGAAGTTGGGAGTGACCATCCCTTTCAACTGAAAGGCCTGGGTTCGATCCGATGCGACTCAAACATTTATTTGTGGGTGTAAGAGTGTGGGAATCATGACAATCTAAGTAAAATGTGTTTCAAATCCATTTCTAGTTTATGACTTTAAGAAACCTTTCTGTTCGACTGATACGTGATCGTAGTCGGGGAAAACTAGAGTAAAGTACACTTTATTACTAAACATAATTACTTTTATAAGTTAAGAGATTTTACCTCCATCTTTTCGAAGCAAAAAAAATCATTCAAGACTGCAAGTTCTCAAATGAGGTTCTCATTATGTTGACATCCACGTAAAGGGGTAGAAGTGCCGACAGTGAACCTCACGTTTTGCACTGTATGCATTACTGAAGGTTCTTTGCAGAGGTGTCCCATCGGCTCCTAGCTGCAACCCCTTTCATTCCTTTTACTGTGCCTCCTTTCATATTCACACTCTTCAATTTTACTTTCCTCCTGTTACACCTTTCACACCTCCTTTGCTCTCAGTTTTCCTTATAGCCCTAAATGACCTCATAGGTCCCAGAGCATGGCCTTTGGCCTAAATTTTATATCTCATTCCCACGAATCTTTTAAAAATGATTAATAATTGAGGGTTCACAAGGTTCCTACTAAGAAGACTCTAAATATCGTGAAAAATCAAAAAGAGTTTTTTTTTGTACCGATACCTTTATTACAAAATTCTAAGCCGTACTAGAACGTCCTGGGATAACTAGAGATGTTACAATGCTCGGAGGAATTAATTCACAACTGATATTTGCACCGTTCAGTAAAAATGAACCGATTAATACCGTGAAACATTACTAAAGTTTTCCATGAATATTTCCAAATTCCTCCTTCCATACGTTTGTTATCCGTAGTGACTTCTAGAACTTGAATATTGTAGATTTTCCTGTACACCGAATTCCATATTATTAGTCGTCTAACCGTCATAGTAAGCCCTTCTTACCTACAGATTAGGACTTCAGGACATTAGGACAGTGGAGCCTTAGTTCCTTCCAGCAAGAACGACGCTGACGGGAGAGTAAGTCCTCCCATATTGGTTCTGGTTCTGGGATGCTACTGAAGAGTACTGCTGGCCCTGACGAAGGTTCTGCTGCTGGCTGGAACGCTGTTGGTAGTTCTGAGAGAACTGGGAACTCTTCTGTCTCTGGGTGTTGCTTGATCTCTGATTATACTGATGATTTTGGTCGTACTGAGACCTCTGGTATTGATTCTCCCGGGTGGGGTAAACCCTTTGGTATTGGTTCTCATCGTTCGAGAAACTCTGTGATCTCTGCACTTGGTTCCTGAACTCGGCTGATCCGTAGCGTTGGTTTTCGTTTTGGCTTTGGCTATTTTGGTTGTATTGGTTCAGTCTGTTTTGGTTATTGCTGTTTTCACTGTATCTTGTGGACTGTTGCTGTTGCCTCTGATTGATCAATTTCTCCTGGTTGTACTGATGTCCACCGGTCCTCTGATCCCTGTCGAACTGGTGACGGTCATTCATGTTATCCTGAATCTGGTTTTGACGGTTGAGACCATAACGGCTTCCATCTTGCCTCTGTTCGTACTGATAATTATTGATATTTCCGTAACGGTTCACATTCCGTTCATTGCTGTCGAAGTTCCTGGAATACAGATTGTTCCTTTCGCTGTTCAGCTGTTCATTGTTGAAGTGGTGGTTTCTGTTCTCTCCGTAGCGCTGCTGGTTAAGGGCGGAGCTCTTGAGGATGACTCCAGATCCTGGAACACGACTGAGCTGGAAGTTGTCTCTGTTCTCAGTCTGTGACTCTTGTCTGTAGTTCTGCTGATCCTGGAACTGACTCAGTCTCGTCTGCTCAGTCTGGAAACGGTTTTCGTTCTGATAGTTCTGCTGGCGTTGCTGCTGAAGGTTCTGGAATTGGTTCTTGTTTTCCCTCTGGTTCTGGAACTGGGTCTGGAATTCGTTTCTGTTTTCCCTCTGGTTCTGGATTTCGTTCCTGTTTTCCCTCTGGTTCTGGAACTGGTTCTGGAATTGATTTCTGTTTTCTCTCTGGTTTTGGAACTGGTTTTGGAATTCATTACGATTTTCCCTCTGGATCTGGAACTCATTCCTGTTTTCCCTTTGGTTCTGGAATTGGGTCTGGAATTCGTTTATATTCTCCCTCTGGTTCTGGAATTGGGTCTGGAGTTCATTCCTGTTGTTTCTTTGAGTCTGGAAATCACGACGGTCATTCGACTGATACTGATTCCTCTGGCTCTGGAACTGGGTGTACTGGTCGTTTCTGCGGCCATTCTGTACGTCGACATTCTGCTGTCTCTGGTTCGAGCTGGACTGCTGATAATTCTGCTGATTTCTGTTCAGTCTCTGGTACTGCTGCTGCTGCTGTTGGTTTCTGCTGCTCTGTTGGCTCTGGTACTGGCTGTACTGCTCGCGCTGATTCTGGATGGCGTTTGTCTCCTCCTTCCTGACGGTGGCCTGGAATCCAGTTCCAGGAGCGACCTGGTAGTCGACGGTGCGACGAACACCATCTGGGTCCATGACGGAGTACTGGCCGACGACAACGTCACCTCGACGCTCCTCCCTGGCGGACTTCAGGTCACCCGTCGACTCGGCGTCGACAGCGTAGGCCCATGTGTAGCGGGGGTTCTATTTGGGAAGAGTAAATAGTCGTTAGTTTATAGAATACTGGAAGAGTAATCAGATTCCATCGAGCACCTATCTATCCCTTTGATATCAGAGAAACATCAAAGGTCTCCACTCTACTCACAGGATCATTGTAGGCAGTCTGATCGAGGGTGTACTGCCTGGCCTGCTCTTGGGATCGCTGCTTGAAGTCCTCTGAGAAGGCGTCGTGGTTTTCGTAGAGTTGTCTGGAGGGGGTCAGACCCTGCTCCACCTCGACCCCCCTGGAATCCAGGATGTAGGACCCGTCATCAGAGAAGGCCACGCCCACAAAGACCACAGCTATTAAGATAATCTGAAATTTAAAAAGTAATACCTTATTTCTCCCATTACTCCAGAGGGAATAGGTTTTTTATTAATATATAACAGAATAAAGGTTTACAGCTGCAATTTGATAATGACTTTGGTTCACTATCCTAATTAATGAAGCTCTTTAGTCACTTACTCAACATATTAATATTTTTCTAGACATAAATATTAACTTGAAAACTAACTTTAGTATTATCGTCTATGATGCATACTAAAGGATTGAATTAATTTGCAGTAACTCATAATATGATTGTACAGAATGTTGGCTACGGTAGAGGAACTATCCCGCCATAACCCATGACCCTCTGTTGACCTAATGAGGGACTCTGATCCATGGCAATTAGTCGCCTATTTTAGGTCAAAGGATGAATAAAAAATATAAAGGTGCCAAATAAAAACATGGTATAAATGCCACTGCTAACTCGTTTTTCAGAGGGAAATAAAACGTTAAGTGATGCCTTAAAATGAAATTGCCTCAAAATCCTACATTAGAGAACACTCAAGTGATTTTTTTTTTTCATTTGCAAATCCTGCAACGCGAAACTAAACCTCAAAACTGAACATTTCGAACAATTTTTTTTACGGTAACATAAGATAAAATACTGAAAAGGGAAGGAATCAGAAAGTTAACTGATGCCTAGAGTGAAACTATCTCGAAATTTGATTTTTGCTCATTTTAAAAAAAATCCTGCAACGCAAAACTAAACCTCAAAACTAAACCTTAAAGCTAAAAGCGTAGGACGTACCTTCATCGTTCCAACTTGAAAGAAGAGACGAATGACCACAGACCGCCAATGACTGAAGGCAGTTCGTCAGTGACGATGACACAAACCCTGCCTGGAGCTTTATATACCAACCCCAGGACTGGCATATCGCCCCAGAACTGGAATCCAGAACTGGATTTCGTTCTCACCTTTCCAGCCCTGTTCCTGGAAATTCCCTACTCTACTTGTGTGCTATGATTGCTTCATGAGATCTCTACCTGTATTTTCTACCTACCTGTATTTTTGCATAAGTTTAGGAATGCCTAAGCTCTGGTGATTAGGTAAACTTGAAGCTGTGTTATATAAATGTCTTGTATACTTCTAAGCTCAATGCTTTGGGCAAAGGTTTCCACTGATGCTGAGCCGATTCATACGTATACAATTTTGTTGTGGCACTTCTTAACGAAACTAAAACTAATTTCAGTTTTAATTAAGAAATGCCACAACAAAATGGCATGCGTGAATTCATTTAATATTGAATTTAATATTGAAAAATTGGTCACAACTTTCTCTACTGAGTCAATTCATATTTAGTTTACAATTTTGTTGTGGCATTTCTTAACGAAAACTGAATGCGATTTCTGAAAATTCATTGGATCTTGAAAAATTGGTAAAAGTTCTACATTACAATTCATGGATGCAATTCTGCAGTATCATTTCCTAATGAAATCTAAAAGCCATTTAATAATATTATATAATTTTGGTCAAGTGTCCATTACTATTGAATCAATTCATGCATACAATTTTGTAGTGACATTTCTTTACCAAAACTGAAAGTAGTTTTTCAAAATTCATTATTGATTTAAAATTATGTTGAAATAGTATTATGTATTATAAATAAGTCCATCAAAGAGTAAAATATTTTTTTATATATCAAGTATTAATCTTAAAAATTTAATCAATGTTAGAAACTGTTGAAATTATATTATATTCTAGAGATAAGTCCTTAGCTTAAAACATGGACTTCATGATATTTCAACATTAACTAAAATATAACCCAAAATAATGTTATTCATGTATCTAATAATAATATATATATAATATATCTATATGTATATATATATATATGTGTGTGTGTGTGTGTGTGTGTGTGTGTGTGTGTGTGTGTGCGTGCCTGTGTATGCGTACTCGCATCATGTATCATGTGTATTTCTAATAGAGGATATCTTATGTTCAATTTCATATAACTGCCCCCTTCTAAGACTTGTCTGAAAAAATGTTAAGAATAAAATAAATTTAAATAACGCTGATTCCTTAAGCTGAAAAGCAGCCGTTAACGACTCCAAAAATAAATATAGCCGATTGAGAGAGAGCGCAGACATAGGCCTATGTAATATTGACACCTGAATCTCTCTTCTCAGCGAATCCGGGGGGACGTGTCCCGCACACCAAGTCGTGGTGGCCTTGAAATATAGGTCTAGGGATATAACCTGATGAACAGCATTTAATCGATTATTTACTAACCAAATGAAGAAATAAAACCCGAAAGAGATAGAAAACAGTTATAGGCCTAATGAATCCTGCAGAGTCAATCGTGAGTTGGTTTACATTGAAGAATCCTGGTGGAGACACACGCACACGCACTCACGCACAAACAAACAAGCCGTGTTCCGGAAATCAAGTCGTGGCGGCCTTGAAATATGGGTCTAGGGATGTCACCTGATACGTGGCGCGATTAGTCGATCGGGTAAACGAACAAGGAGAGGGAGAGTAGCTCAACAGGTGTGGCCGGTGGATCGAATTAACAGAGCTTTGGTATGAGAGAGAGAGAGAGATTTAAACGCTGCTATGGGGCCGTTTTTCTCACCTCTCTCTCTCTCTCTCTCTCTCTCTCTCTCTCTCTCTCTGTTCTGAAGAGCTTCTGTATGTTACGTGGTTATAAAACACCGAGATACGCTACTATTTTCGTTGATTTAAAGCAGAATTTTCATCTAATCCCTAGATTTTTAATTGAAAATCAGTATATTTTAATACATTTTGAAGAAATACACAAATAAATCGAGTGATACGAGAAAATGATCGGGTAAAGACGTGAATATTATCCTAATCCATTTATCTCAATAGATGTATTATTATAAACAATAAAAGAGCGACGATACACGATACACCCTGTAGCCTTCATTATGAAGAGGAAGACAGGTATGAACATTACATTAGTAGTCTTTCAAAAACACGATTTAGTTGTCCTCAGATCTTAATATCTACTGAGGCTAGAGGGCTGCAAATTGGTATGTTGATCATCCACCCTCCAGTCATCAAACATACCAAATTGCAACCCTCTAGCCCCACTAGTTTTTATTTTATCTAAGGTTGAGGTTAGCCATAATCGTGCTTCTGGCAACGATGTAGGACCAGGCCACCAACGGACGGTTCAAGTTTCACGGGCCGCGGCTAATACAGCATTATACAGGGACCGACGAAAGATAGATCTATCTTAGGTGGTGTTGATTATAGTACGCTGCAGCAGCTCTACAGAAAACTTGATTGCGCCCGAAGAAACTTCTGCGCAGTTTTTTCCTTGTTTATCTTTTTTTTTTTTTTTTTTTATTTTGCAATATACACCCTAAAGTGTATATTATAATTTTCTGTTATCTATACACTGGTCTTTAGAGAATGTCCTGGTAGAGTAAAAGACGAGAGAGAGAGAGAGAATATTCTAATTATTTACCTTATAATACTTTCATGAAACGGATAACTTAAAATTTTTTCTGGATTACACTTATCTATTATTATCAAATAGGAGAATTAAGTAAAATATATAAATAAATAACATGTAATAAATAATATATATATATATATATATATATATAATATATACATTCAATAATATACATATTAGATATAAAATATATATTACATAATATATTATTATAAAGTTAATCATATATCTATATATTATATATAAAATATACTATATATATATATATATATATACATATATATATATATATATTATATATATATATTATATATTATTATTATATACATATATATATATATATATATATATGTATGTATGTATGTAAGTGTATTAATATACATTACACCTTCCATACACCCCCACCCCCAACAATCCCCAAAGAACCATAAATGATACCTACCATTTAAAAAAATTGAGATTTTACTCCACGCCCCCCCCCCACCCCCCACCCCCCCACCAAAAAAAAAAAAAAACATAAACCCCCATTTTTAGAACGTTACAAACAAAAGAGCAAACCACAGGGGGGACAAAGGAGGAGAAGGAATTTAGCCCGGGGGCGTCGGTCCCAAAATAATGGTCAACACCTAAGAGGGAATAAAAAAAAAAAGTGATGGCGTTTGTGCGCATGCGCGCGCGAGAGAGAGAGAGAGAGAGATCGCAGGTACACGAAGTAGAGAAAGCTAAGGAATAAGAGGAGGAGGAGGAGAGAGCGAGAGAAAAAGAGGAGAGAGATTTAACAGGTATAAAGGAAACAGGGAAGGGTAGAGAATGAGAGGAGAGAGAGAGAGAGAGAGCGAGAGAAAAAGAAGAGAGAGACAGACAGAGAGAGATAGCAGCTACAAAAAGCAAGGAAAGCTAACGAATAAGAGGAGGAGAGAGAGAAAGATAGCAGGTACAAAAAGCAAGGAAAGCTAACGAATAAGAGGAAGGGAGAGAGAGAGATAGCGGGTACAAAAAGCAAGGAAAGCTAACGGGTAAAGGAATCAAGGACAGGGATGAGAATTACGAGGAGAAACAAAATGAGAGAAAGAGGGTCGCAGAGAGAAAGCGAATGAGAGACAGAAGAAGAGAAAGAGAAAGAATTAGAAGATAATGGAAGCAGGGAAGACCAAGAAACACGAGGAGAGGGAGAGTGAAAGACAAGAAAAGAAGAAGAGAGAGAGAGAGAGTGACTCAGGCAAAAATGTGAACGCCCGTAATAAACCTGATCTCGCTCGCGGGAA
>NC_087211.1:82872605-82930105 GCF_015104395.2 Macrobrachium nipponense | reverse complement strand
CGTGCATATAGATATAAATATACATATGTATACATATATATATATATATATCAATTCAATTACTTCTTCAGAATACCCACAATAGCCCCACTCCAATTCCATCCCCCTCCTAATCCCGGCCCCCCTTCCCTCACCCCGCCCTGCCAAACGCATTCCAAACAGCCTCGAATTCCGACTGGAATGGCGGCCGGGAATAGGGGCTCCGACAACGAAGAACGACCATTTATCAGCCGCTAGAGCGACCAATGAAGCGACGCCGGAGGAATATACTCGGATCAGTCAATCGAGCGCCTGTCAAGATGGTGGTATACTCCGGTATGAATTATAGCGAGGACCTCTTCGCTAAGTTGATCTCGTCTGTCACGGGAGATTTCGTTCGTTAACTGGTTTGTGGATTGAAGTGGTGTTATCAATATTAATTAATGTATAGTTTGATTTTCAGACTCTCTACAGTATTAGTCTGCAAGTCCCTGATTTTTATTGGCAGTAGTTTTATGTAGTGATATTTCTGTAGTTTTACCAGACATTTGTGAACAAAAACTAGATTAAAAAAAAAGATGATAAATAAACACCATTTCAACCATTGACACAGATAGAGAAAAAAAATATATTTCATAAAGGGAAATAAACACCATTTCAACCATTGACACAGATAGAGAAAAAAATATATTTCATAAAGGGAAATATATTTTTTTGTCTATCTGTGTCAATGGTTGAAATGGTGTATACTTTTCACCTTTTGAATCTACTTTTTGTTCACAAATGTCTAGTTAAATCTGCAGAAATATCACTATATAAAACTGCAGCCAATAAAAATCATTAAACACAGAATTTTGTGACTTACGTAGCCTGTAGGATTATGTAGTCATATTTCGTAAATTTAGTTCTTAAATCTACAGAAATATCGCTATATAAAACTACAGCCAACAAAAATCATTAAACGTAGAATTTAGTGATTATTGTAGTTATATTTCTTAGATTTATTCTAGCACAGACAGTCAGCTAGTTTAGTTTTAAATCCTAGAAAAATAACACGGAAAAAACTATCTTTAAGAACCTCCTATCCACAAGATGTGTTTTCTTCTTCTTCTTCTTCTCTTCTACTTCTTCTTCTTCTTCTTCTTCTTCTTCCTTCGTCTTCTTTTTCTTCTTCTTCTTCTCCTTCACGCTCGAATGAGCAGGATCAGAGAACAACAAAGAGTATCCATTACTCTCGATCGGGGGCCGGCTGAACTATCCCCTTTTTCTGGGGGAGGAAAAAAAAACCGCTCCAATTCGCTATATATCTTATCAATTCACACGAAATGCAACGCGAAAATTACACTGAAACATGTTTCAATGTTTCATATTTTAGTTAATCGTGAAATAAGACGCGATGATCGCTTTCATCGATAGTTTTTCGGGTTCCCGGTAGGCGACGGGGTCTGGGGAGGAGGACAGGGATAAAAAAAATAAAACAGGGACAAAAGTAAATGTTCTGGGTAGTGGGACCGCCGTGGGATTTAGGGAGCAAGTAGGGAGAAATCCCTAACGACAACAAAACGTTATAAGAAAGCGATTGGTAGCCGGGGGGGGGGGGGGGGGGGGTGGCGAGGGGGAGGGGGGAAGGGGGGTAGAAGTCGCCACACCACAAAGGCCATCCTTGGCGTGGACACCTAATCTAGCTATTTACATGGAAATGTTATAACCTAGGCTCACAATCGGCCTGCCCCCTCTCTCTCTCTCTCTCTCTCTCTCTCCCTAGGTATCTTTTGTCTTTCTTGGCGATTACGAAAGCAAAAGGATTTCCTTTGCTGTTTCCAATCGTTTCTCTCTCTCTCTCTCTTCTCTCTCTCCTCTCTCTCTCTCTCTCTCTCTATGGCGATTAAGAAAAGATGGCATTCCTTAGATCTGTTTCCAACTGTTCTCTCTCTCTCTCTCTCTCTCTCTCTCTCTCTCTCTCTCTCTCGAAAGTAGCCATTTTGCTTGGTGAGACGTTCCCGCGCACAGTCCGATTAATCAACAGATATCACGCGTTTCGTGAACTGTCGGTGATAAGACTAGTGTGAAAATAGTAGGATAAAGCGTCTACTAAGTTAGTTTATCAAGTGAAATACTGTAAATCGGATCAAGATGGCAGTAAATTTCAACTGTGGTAAGAAATGGCGAAATTTAGCGTGTTTAGCAGATTCGCAATACGATGAGGTAGCAGGAAGGGAGCTGGCATTTCTCATCTATGAGATCAACAACAGCCCTAACCAAAAAGATACAAAAGCATTCATAGACATATTAGAAGGATATGATCCTTCAAACTGGAACAAATCAACAGAAAACATCTTGAAAACAATTGAAGAAGTTCCAAATAAAATCCAAGTGGTCAAGAGACTCATAAAGAAAATATACATAAACCAACATATTCCGACAAAGAAAAGGAATAAGGTGAACATTGTAAATATCCTAATTGATGCAATAGGAAAAAGAATGCCAAAAGCATGCAAACTGTTTAAGGTGTGGTATAGCATAGTTAATCCACAAAACTTAATCAGAAAATGTGCTGCATTGCAACAACATTCCGACCCATCCACAATGTGTTGAGGTAATGCAAGATATGAGAAAAGATTACCAGAATATTTTGCTCAACATGTCTAACATGGATAGACAATGTTATTAAATCAAGGTGAATATACAAATAGTTGAGGATGAAGAAGAAGAGGGAAGAGGAAGAAGAAGAAGAGGAAGAAGAAGAAGAAGAAGAGGAAAACGGAAGAGAAGTAACAAAAATGAAATGACAAGAAAAAAATAAGGAAAACAAAGAACAAGATAAAAGTATGGATGCAGAGATACTCATTGATACTACATATGAGGCAATCAAGCAGCATACATACGAAGAAAATCCCGAAGAGGCTCTACCCAGATTTGAACAATGATGGGAAAGAGGAAAAAATAGACAAGAAAGACAAAGTCTGCAACCTTTTGAAAGAGGGCAATTGCAGATTCGGAGAAAGATGTTATACAAACATCCTAAAGTATGTCACAACTAGGAAATATATGGTAAATGTGCATACCTAGACGGCTATGAGGATGATTGCAGAGATCTACATCCAAAAATATGCAAAAACCTAAAAGAAGGAAAGGATTGTAAGTTTTCGACAAAAACTGTAAATATATGCACCCTGTAGCCATGAATCAAAATCAAATAAATAATCAATCAAATAATAAAATCCAAAATAAGAAAGAAACAAATAAAGAGAGGAACAAAGAATATCAGGTGAAAGAAAAAACCAAGCCATCAACGAGATATGGTGTGTCACCAAAATATTTCCAACCGTCAGCTCCAAAATACAACTCAAGAGATAAGAACTGTATTTATGATGCAAGAGGATATTGCAGATACGGAGAAAATTGCAGATCCAGATACAAAATGAATAATTATGCTGAAGGAAGATCAAATATTATGGAAAATTTGGATTTTTTAATGTCAGAATTTCTGGAAATGAAGAAAGAAACAACATACCAGAAAAACAGAAAGAGACATGGGAAATCCTTATTATTACCCATATTAAATTGAAGGAGAAAACACGCAAACCATCATAGTGATGAATGCGCAGGGTTTAGTTACGAGTAACTCAAAAAGAAAAATAGAGTACTTAGAAGAACTAACCCAAATTGAAAAGAAAATAGATATAATGAATATAAGTGAAAACCTGGTATTCCCAAGAGACTGGGAATGATGATCAAATAAAAGGGTTCCAAACTTATAGATCAGATAGAAAAAATAGGAATCAAGGGGGAACCGCAATATATGGGAAAGACAAAAAACAAGGAAAAATATATGAGAAATATAGTAACTCAGAATGTGAACTAATAGCGGTAGAATTTGAATCTGAAAAATTAATGAAAAATTAGTAATATATAGATGACCCTAATACTAAAGAGTTTGACACAATAATAGAAAAAAAATTGGATGATATAATTAGAAATCACAAGGACTGGACTATTCTCCTATCTGGAGACTTCAACTTTCCTTTCGTAAACTGGGAAAGAACGAATAGGAGATTGTGGTTGTATTATATATAAAAAAGAGAGTAATAGTAGTGCAGAAGATAAGAGGCAATTCGAAAAGCTATTAGATATGCTATTAGAATACAAAGTTCAACAAATAAATCACCTGCCAACAAGAAAGGAAAATACTTTAGACCTAGTATTTGTGAACGAGGTGAATTTTATGTTAAAAAAAGCTTAATAGTTTATAATACGAGTATTTCAGACCATAATGTCATAGAATTAACAGTCCATTCCAAAGCAAGTGAAAACAGAGATAATCAAGAGATGAAAAAGGGGGTGGGAAGGATATGGAAATATAATTTCACATTAAAAAATAAAATAAAATGGTCAGAAAGATAGATGAAGAATTAAACAAAGATTGTGGGGATAACATTTTTCCATAAGTGATGATATACAGGTAAATATGGATATAATATATAAAATATTAGAGAAAATAGTGGATAATATATACCAAAGAAGAAAAGTAAAACATCAGTCATGCATACCAAGAGACAGAAGGATCTTGTTCCAGAAAATCAGAAAGTGGAAAAAAAGGTCTTCCAAAAGAAAAGAAAGCATGGAAAGTGATGGAACTAAAAGGTAAGATAGAAAATGGCAGAACAAAAGATTATACAATCAAAAGAAAATGAAAAACAGGACTTGGAAGAAAAAACCCAAGTAAATATCAAGCAAAAACCCCAAACTATTATACTCGTACACAAAAAAGATGATAAAAGAAGGATAGAAAATAGGCCCTCTAAGAATTGAAGGGAGATTAACGAATGAGAAAAAAGGAAATTTGCAACATATTGGCAGAAACGATATAAGAGAGAATTCACCCTTAGAATTGATAATGAAGATAATGATACAGAGTGAGGGACGAAAATAGTGAATATTTAGCTACATAGATATTAATGAAGCTGATATTGTGCAGGCTATTAATGAAATTTAAAAATGGAGCTGCTGCCAGTCCTGATGGTGTTCCTGCTATTTTGTTAAAGAAAGTAGTTCATTCTATCGCAAAGCCACTTGCAATATTATTAAGACAAAGTGTAGATACAGGCAAGATTTATGATGAGCTCAAATTAGCATATATTACCCTACTTTCAAAGTGGATCAAGACTAGAGGCAAGTAATTATAGGCCTTTGAGTCTAACATCACATATTATGAAAGTGTATGAAAGGGTAATGAAGAAAAATATTATGAAACATTTAATAAAAAATAATTTGTTTAATATAGGCCACACTGGTTTTCGTACCCGGAAAAAGTAAAACGTACACAAACCCAACTGTTAGTCCACCGTGAGAACATATACAAAATATGAAAAGCGGAAATGAAACAGATGTGGTTTATCTTGACTTTGCAAAAGCTTTTGACAAAGTAGACCATATATATTAGCGAAGAAAATTAGAAAAGAAAACACCGAATATCGTGGATAAAGTAGGAAGATGGGTTTAAAACAATTTTTGACACAACAGAAAAACCAGATAGTTATTGCAAACGATGAGAAATCGGATGAAGCTAAGGTAATATCCGGTGTGCCACAAGGTACGGTGTTAGAGCTGCATTACTGTTTGTTATTATGATTACAGACATAGACAGTAATGTTAAGGACTCGGTAGTGAGTAGTTTCGCCGATGACACAAGATAGGAACGCGCTACAAAGAGACCTTAACAAAGTATATGATTGGACAGAGGTAAATAGGATGGTATTTAACTCTGATAAATTTGTTGGAATCAATAAATTATGGAGACAGAGAAGGAAAGCTATATGCATATAGGGGACCTAATAATGAGACAATCACAAATAAGGAAGCAGTTAAAGACCTTGGTGTGATGATGAATAGGAACATGTTATGCAATGATCAAATAACAATTCTATTGGCAAAATGTAAAGCAAAAATGGGAATGTTGTTACGGCACTTCAAAATAAGAAAAGCTGAACACATGATTATGCTTTATAAAACATATGTTCGTAGTCCACTTGAATATTGCAATATGATATGGTACCCATACTATCAAAAGGATATTGCACAAATCGAGAGTGTACAAAGGTCCTTTACAGCTAGAATAGAAGAAGTTAAGGACCTTGACTACTGGGAAAGACTACAATCATTAAAATTATATAGTCTAGAAAGGAGAAGAGAACGCTACATGATAATTCAGGCATGGAAACAGATAGAAGGAATAGCGAAAACATCATGGAGCTAAAAATATCAGAAAGAGCAAGCAGAAGGTAGATTAATAGTGCCCAAAACTATACCAGGAAAAATAAGGAAAGTACACAGGACATTAATCACTACGCACCGGCATCGATAATGCAGCGTCTATTCAATGCGTTGCCAGCTCATGCTGAGGAATATATCAGGAGTGAGCGTAGATGTGTTTAAGAATAAGCTCGACAAATATCTAAACTGCATCCCAGACCATCCAAGACTGGAAGATGCAAAATATACCGGAAGATGTACTAGCAACTCTCTGGTAGACATTAGAGGTGCCTCACACTGAGGGACCTGGGGCAACCCGAACAAGATGTAAGGTCTGTAAGGTAAGGTCTCTCTGTTTGAAAGTCAGATATTTTTCGTCCTCTTTCCTCCTCTGGAGGATTTAATAGTATATATTCTTTCGTTCTTTCTTATCTCCTTTCTTTAAGTCTCCTCCTCCTCCTCCTCCTCCTCCTCCTCCTCCTCCTCCCCCTCCTCACTCTCCTCTACTCCTCCTCCTCCTCTCAATCGATCTCTCCTCTCACTTTCCTCCTCATCGGGAATAATAATAATAATAATAATAATAATAATAATAATAATAATAATAATAATAATAATAATAATCGCGTCAATGACGAGAGACATTGAATACCTATTAAGAAAAACAGGCAGTATTTAAGTTAGCCTCATGATAAAGATAAGGACAAATAAGCACATGCCTAATTTACAAAAATAAATAAATAAATAAATAAACAAATAAAAAAAAATTTTTTAAATTGAGCCCAATACAGAATCGCGTCAATGACGAGAGACATTGGATATCTATTAAGAAAAAGAGGCAGTATTTGAATTAGCCTGATGACAGTGAAAAGTATTAAAAAAAGAGCACATGCCTAATTTACAAAAAAAATAAATCAATTAATAAATAAATAGATAAGTAAAAAGAATATTAAAAACTGAGCCCAACACAGAATCACGTAAATGACGAGAGACATTGGATATCTATTAAGAAAAAGAGGCAGTAATTGAGTTAACCTCCTGACAGCAGAGAGGACAAAAAAATTATCTCTAACTTTAAAAAAATAGACAAATAAAAAATAAACTACTGTTACAAGCACACACAAACGACATTCTTCCAGCACGGGTCCCAAACACAGAACCCCGTCTGGAATCCTCTGGAATCCGCTCTCCAACAAACCGTCTCTCTGTTTGTTGGCGAGAAAGAAAAACAAAAAAAAACTCCTGTTGTCGCTAGTGGTGGTGGTTGTGGAGGAGAAGAGAGAGAGAGGAAAGGAGAAAGAAAGAGAAAAAGAAGGAATCCTCCTCAGTGGAACCACCGAACCTTGTAGAAGAAAATCTTATAATTCTCTCAGTGGAACTGGCCAGGACAGCCAAACCTGGGGAAGTGGTGATTAGGTTGAAGCGTGTCCTGTTTAGGACCAGTTAATTGGGGAAAGGTCGTGCTGGGGTCAGGAGGTGAATTATTGTCTCGTGTGGCGAGAGGAGAAGAAGAAGAAGAAGAAGAAGAAGAAGAAGAAGAAGAAGAGAAAGAGGAGAGAGAGAGAGAGGGAGGGAGAGACAGAGACATACCCTTATTCACTTTGCTTCTGTGATATAATGAATGACTGTCTCTCTGTACTGTACAATGAGAAAAAGAAGAAGAAGAACGAGAGGAGGAGGAGGAGGAGGAGAGAGAGAGAGAGATATCTTTATTCACTTTGCTTCTGTGATATAATGACTGACTGCGTCTCTCTCTCTCTCTCTCTCTCTCTCTCTCTCTCTCTCTCTCTCTCTCTCAGAATGAAATGGACTGTACAGTGAAAAGAAGAAAAAGAAGAAGAAGAAAAAAGGAAAAGAAGGGAGAGGATCAAAGAGAGAGAGAGACATATCCTTAATCACTTTGCTTCTGTGATATAATGACTGACTGCCTCTCTCTCTCTCCCTCTCCCAGAATGAAATGTATTGTACAGTGATCTGCATTGTACAAAGCATTCTGAAAAATGGTGTACAGATCATTTTTCTGAGATGCTTAGCTTATTTATTTTAAATATCTAAGTAAACGTATTCAAACTCATTTCTTTTGTTATACTGTAACATTCGGCCTCAAGCACAAATTCCCACTAGTTCGTCAGTGATATATCTTCTGATTAATTATATATATATATATATATATGTATATATATATATATATATATATACTATAACATTCCTTACACATTCAACCATACCCAGTTTATTTAAGGACAAATTCGTTGACATAAGTAAATATTATTATAAAAATAATACCATGAGCTTATTCCTATATCTATTAAAAGCCCAGCTAATTTGCAGCCTCTATATATCACGGTTAGGGGCGTTTGTTCAATAGATTCGCGAAATTAAAATGCTTTAAAAATTAACGCAATTCCCTTTCGCTGATTTGGCAGATTTTATATTTCGCGGTTTAGGAGCATTTGTTTGGTAAGTTCGCGAAAATAAAACTCTTTAAAATTCGTGTCGATTGTTTTGTTAAGTTTCATAAAATTCGTAAAACAAAACTGAAGTAACAAGTGCTTCTCTCTCTCTCTCTCTCTCTCTCTCTCTCTCTCTCTCTCTCTCTCTCTCTCCTTTTTTTGGCGTCTACGAGACACCACCTGAAGTCAACGCTTGAATTAAGAAGCAGCGTTGGTTTAAATGGTAAGAGGAGTCTCTCTCTCTCTCTCTCTCTCTCTCTCTCTCTCTGTGGCACTTAGGTGGGAGAAGACGTTCAACATGGCACTCATCTGCATACGGACAAACAGCAACACACGAAACCACTTTGGTCGTATTCGTCTTAATGAGAGGGAGTCAACACGAATGAAGTGTCTCAAATGAGGGGGAGGGGGAGAAAGGCAGAGAGAAGGGTGAGGGAGGAGCATGGGGAGGGAAGGAGGGGGTTAAAGGGAGAGAAAGGAGATAGGGAGAATCCAGAATCAACAATTCTCTTTCTCAGATTTGAAGCTATCGTACGTTAAGGTTTAAACTTCACGACCTGGTACTATTCTTCAGGTCTGAAACACGACCTAGTACTATTCTTCAGTTTCAGAACACGACCTGGTACTCTTCTTCATGTTCAGAACACGACCTGGTACGATTCTTCAAGTCCAAAACACGACCTGGTACTATTCTTCAGGTTTAACCAACGACCTAGTACTATTCTTTAGGTTCAGGATACGACCTGGTACTATTCTTCAGGTTTAGACCACGACCTCGTATTATTCTTCAGGTTCAGAACACGACCTACTACTATTCTTTAATAAAAGAATGTATCTCTCTCTCTCTCTCTCTCTCTCTCTCTCTCTCTCTCTTTAATCAAACACCAACAGCACTTTAGACCGAATATTACTAAAGCGGTTTTGCCTGCTGCTCTTGTCCGTATGCAAATACGCCGCCGTGTTCAGCGTCGTCGTCCTCCTCCTCTCGTGTTCCTGAAGGAGATAACGAGATAGCTGTAATCTGACATTAAAAAGGTTATCTTGATGTATAAATAAGCTTATTTAGACATTTTATAGAGCGTTATAGCGCAATGATATCTCTTGATAGGCCTAGAAATGATCGTAGATCTATCAACCGTCCGAACTCTCTCTCTCTCTCTCTCTCTCTCTCTCTCTCTCACACACACACACACACACACACACACACACACAACACGCACACGAGTTACCCACTCAACGATTGAGTTTTCTTCAATTTAATTATAACGTAACTATAAAAAACTATAATATATATATATATATATATATATATATATATATATATATATATAATATATATTATATATATAATATATATATATATATATATATATATAATTAAGGCCTGACTATAAAGAGTCAGCAGTAACTATGAAAAACGTATCTCTCCGCTTCGGTAACCATTCAGTTTATGCGTCTCTAAACCTCCATAAACTTTTCTCACCTATGTAAAAACAACTCCATCTTCTCACAAAGAATTCCTGCGTCCATTCCTACAGTTACAAGCTGCACAGCGTCACCGTTTGTTGAGATATGTTGTAACAAATCCCAGGACGAACTGAGCATTACTCATTCAATTCACGCATTTCCAACGATTTATTTTTACGAATAATCTATGTGTTTCAATGTTAATATTTTTCTGTAATTGCCTATATAAGATTTTATCAGTTTGATAGAATTAAGGATTATACTATCCTTAGGGATGAACGTAAAAACATAAATAAAAGACGTTAAATATCATAAACACGAACGAAAGGCATAAACATAAATATAAATATAAAAAAACATGAGCAAAAGACGGTCAATATTCAGTCAAAGATTGGCGGAAACCAGCCCGCGGTAGCGGTCTTTACTTTTTTTACTTTTTCGTTTCTGTTTCCGCTTTTTGTTTGCGTTTATATTTACCGTCTTTTGTTTATACATGTTATCACTGATATGAAAGGAGGCGATAGTAGTCTTTAGTTATACCAAACGGGAAATGATGTCATCTGTGTGACGCCATATTGGAACCTAGGGAATATAATGTGCTTTATAATGTGTCTTACGTTCATTATCATCATAATGATGACGCTGTGCTGCTTTTATTTGTAGAAATGGACGCAGGAATGCTTCGAGGGAAGATGGAGTCGCTTTTTCAAAGATGAGAAGAATATATATAGGAGTTTAAAGACCGATAATTCTATTCTAGTCTAAACACGCTTTCTCTGTTAACATGTCTTATATATTAAATATATTATTTTAGCATGTAAATACATTATCAATTTTAATTTTGAAATTATGTCATCATTAATCTTGCATATACACATAATATAAAGTTTTAAAAAAAGCTCTTACTCGTCATCAAAAATGCTTAGTAGTGAGTAGACCTATAGGCCTACCGTTGTGTCATAAGTCTCGTCTTTCAGACACGTTACGTTATGCTTAAGGACATTTTTCGTATTTTGTCAGTCGTTAATAATGCCTAGCAATAGGTAGGCCTATAGGATACGGTCTATTTAATCAATTCGTCGATTTTATACATAAAAATGCAGCGTTAGAGCTGTTTAGGCAAATACATTTTATCAAATATGGTTTCTGAAAGAGTAAACCAATCGTAAAAAAAATCATATCATTCGATTCAAAGTAAGAAAAATAGTTGTATTATCTTATATTCTTCACAAAATCCTGATTTAATTTTTACATTCATCAAGCGATATGCCTCAGATTACCGATAGCCAAAAACAAATGAATTTCGGTAGCTTAGGCCAAGAGGCCTAGGCCTATATACACCTATCTTAAAACGACTCGTTTAGTATAATGCTATATCATTTAAACCTTAATCTCGGTGCAGCTTGCTTGATCTTAGAGCTAATCTAAAATTATATGGACTAACCATGTGTGTGTGTGTATGTGTGTATAGAAACTCATGTTAACCTAAGAACATAGTAGGTACTACTTCACAACACAGGTGATGGACCATAGTACCATATCGCACGGATGTTTACAACATTTCCTAAGGATATTTGTATATAACATTTCCTAAATACATCTACAACATTCCCTGAAAATATTCGCGAGCAATGAAACTCCAAAAACAACAATAACAACAACAGAAAAGGATAAAATAACTACTCTCACTTCTTCATCCTAGTACTATATACAACCAAGTGTCACCATTTACCTTATTTTTTTATCGTTTGTCTTTTGTTTATTTATTTTAGTTATTTTTTCTCTAAAGATTCTTCTTCTCCCAAACGTGTCCTCAGTTACTGGCGCCTTTACCCTGTCACTTACACTTGGTCTAAAAGTTTGCTCTCTCTTGGTGGATATCTCAGTCAGATACAACAAAATTCTCTTTCTCTCACTCCGTCTTTATTCCT
Source organism: Macrobrachium nipponense (assembly GCF_015104395.2). Classification (NCBI taxonomy): domain Eukaryota; kingdom Metazoa; phylum Arthropoda; class Malacostraca; order Decapoda; family Palaemonidae; genus Macrobrachium; species Macrobrachium nipponense. The sequence continues at coordinate 82,918,026 of NC_087211.1, read as the reverse complement.
TTGTATCCAAAGAGAGAGAGAGAAAGAGAGAGAGAGAGAGAGAGAGAGAGAGGAGTCACAGAACCTTTGAACACTCAAATGGACGAGTTTTATATATATTTATAATATGAATTTTTTATCACGTCATCGTGATTATATTACGACATTAGTAGCTTAAGATGATCTAAATATATATATATATATATATATATATAGATATATATAGATATAGATATATCTATCTATATATATATATAAATATATATATAGTATATATATATATATATATTATGTTATATATAAAAACCATTAACATTCAATATAAAAACTAGACTATATTATCATTATTCAAATAGAATAACAAAACCCGATAGAGTTAAACAAATTAGAAAAATCAATCTTTTCTTGCCATAAGTCATCTGTGTGTGTGTGTGTGTGCGTTGTACCATACACTGTAATTATTCAATCGATCTAAAAGTAAAACTTGCTGTAATTATATATACTACTTATTCGGAGCAAATATAAAAATAAATAAATAAAAACGACAGAAAGAACATCTTGTTTTATGCGCTGACCCCACACTCTGGGGAGCTTTCTTCACCGCCTTTTACGTCTTCTTCTGCATGAATAATATCCCCTCCCCCCCAAACCCCAAACACACCTTTCCACAACCCTAACACACCCCTCTTTTATCCCCCAGTCGGGGGGAAGTAGAGGAAAGGGAAAGTAAAAGAGACAGGATACAGAAGGGAATAGTGTCTGTCTATAAGGCGAATGTAGAGAAGAGAAAGTATGAGTCTAGGAATATGTCGAAGCTTTCTATCGACACATCTAGAGCGTAGACTTAAGCTTCTCCGTAAAGCTTGTCTAGAGCTTTAAAGTTTTCCATCGTCACATCTAGATCATAGACTCAAGCTTCTCCGTAAAGCTGGTCTAAGCTTTTAAGCTTTCTATCGTCACATCTAGAGCATAGAATCAAGCTTCTCCGTAAAGATATAAGCTTTCCGTCTCCACATCTAGATCATAGACTCACGCTTCTCCGTAAAGCTTGTCTAAGCTTTTAAGCTTTCTATCGTCACATCTAGAACATAGAATTAAGCTTCTCCGTAAAGATATAAGCTTTCCGTCTCCACATCTAAATCATAGACTCACGCTTCTCTGTAAAGCTTGTAGAAGCTTTTAAGCTTTCCGTTTCCACATCTAGAGCATAGACTCAAGCTCCTCCGTAAAGCTTGTCTAGGCTTTTAAGCTTTCTAACGTCACATCTAGAGAATAGACTCAAGCTTCTCTGTTTAAGCTTGTCGAAGCTTTAAGCTTTCCGTCTCCACATCTAGAGCATAGACTCAAGCTCCTCCGTAAAGCTTGTCTAGAGCTTTTAAGCTTTCTAACGTCACATCTAGCTCATGGACACTACCGTCTGACAACCAGATCTAGACGTACGTCATTTCATATCAGGGGATACAAAGAACACGTAAGACCCTGTGTACGAACCATATAGCTTTATAATGTACCCTTCTATCTTTCTTTCCTCCCACGTAAGAGTCTGTGTGTAGCTGTGTACCATAGCTTTATACTGTACCTACCATCTTCCCACGTTAGATCCTGTGAATGTAGTACCATACTTTATGCTGTACCTCCTTCCTTTCTTTCTAAGACCCTGTGTGTACCATAGCTTTATAATGAACCCCTCTATATTTCCTCCCATGTAGGAGTCTGTGTACCATAGCTTTATACTGCACCTACTATCTGTCTTTCTCACCTAAGACCCTGTTAGCTTTATATTACACTTTATTTCTTTGTTTATTCCCTTCTTCCCTTAACCTTTAAACCCAAACTCCTGAGATATTCAAGCTGGTGCGAGACAAAAACCGAACGGTACAAAGACCTCCACCCACCATTCCCCCTCCCCCCCCCCCCCACCCCCCCCCACCCCCAACCTCCACCCTTTCCCGTAGGGATGCAGACTTTATTTTTCGCGTGAATAATAAATATCTATTCGCCCACTGCACAAGTCACATATCGTGGAGCTTAGTTTTTCATTTCGAGAAGAAGAAGAAGAAGAAGAGAGGAGAGAGAGAGGGAGAATACATCTCACAATAGTAGTTAAATATGTGGCATATCTTTTCACTAATCTGAAGCCAGCTTTAATCTCAATATAAAAAAAAGTAAATATGAAATTAATTACCTTCTTCTTTTTCTCCTCCTCCTCCTCCTCCTCCTCCTCCTTCTTCTTCTTCTTCAAGCGTCGTTATCACTGAAAAAAGATTAATAACAATTAAGCCAGGAATAAAAATATACGTCCATTGTTTTATCACAATCTCTCATAATATGAATTAATACATTACATATAGTTGTTTATATCATACTTTTTTTATTTGTTTATGCCTTATTGTATTTATTTACGGTTCCAGTCTTCGAAATTCGACAAAGATCTTAGCCAAAACTGCATTTTTATTTTTCTCGTCTTAGAATACTAGACCTACCAACCGGAATGAGTCTAGTTGCCCTAATATAGCGGTTTTTATATTGTATTTGTTTGTGCTTCATCATATTTAATGATTAGATAAAGATCTTCGCCGGAAACTGTATCTATTTATTCTCCAGCGAAAGTTACAATTCAACGCTGCCTTAGAACACTAGACCGAACCACCGGAATGAGAGTAGTCTTGAGCGCCTCTCGCATATTTCCACTCTTCCGTTTCTCTCTCTCCGTTCTTTTATTTCCTCTCCTTCTCTTTCTCTCTTGTCCCCATCCTTCTTCTCTGGGAAAGACAAAAGGGAAAGGAAGGAAAGAGGGGGCGGGGGAAACACCCAGGGGAGACGGGTCAGCATCTGCAATTCAGATGTGGCTGCTCGCTTTCCCTTCCCTCCCTCCCGAGTCGCGCGACGGACGCCCAGCCACCTAGAAAATAGAAACTTAGATTTGCTGTTGTTGTTATTGCTGTTTCGTTTTGCGCTTTTTATTACCCCGGGTTAGGTTAAGGCAATTACATGCTGAAAGCAACATTAAAGGCTCTCGCTCTACGGTGGCAGTCCTGTAAAAGATTGGAGAGGGAGGAATTGGAAGCATTGCCGGATATACAGGGTGTCCATAAAGTCCCAGTACCATTACAAGTATTTATTTACGGTAATGGTACTGGGACTTCATGGACGCCCTGTAAAACATCAAAACCGTAAACGCATCCGGGTTTCCTGGACCATTTTCATACCTTGGGATACCCTGAGGGGAAAATGTTGATAGCAGCTTTTTTTTTTAAAGCTTCGTTGGTGCTAGATGCAGGAAACGAGATTAATATGACCAGGAGAACGGGAGAAACAGAGAATTAGAGAAAAGGGAAACGCTTGGAGGCCAAGGTTAGACTGGAGCAGAAACAGGTGTCAGTGAGCGTTGTTGCTTTTTTTTTTTTTTTCGTTCTGTGATCATCGTAGTGCTCACATGATGAGGTTGCTTGCAAAATAGCTGGTTCGGTTTGGTTGGTTGGTCTGCCAGTCTTGTAAGATTCTCCAGTCAGCTATAGCTGTCACAGTCTACAATGACTGTATTAGCTTTACTGTTGTATGTTTAGTTTGCATTTGAACCATCTCTGTGGCTCAAGTGAATAGCACCAAATGATGAACCCCAGAAATTATCGACATACACGAGACAACGTATACTTTCACGGTACTAGGCCTAACCTACACTACAGACTGCATTTGCGTTGGTGCTATCCGTTACGTTAACATTTGAACCATCTCTGTGCCTCAAATAAATATTCCCCTATGAAGAAAGAGCCTCAGAAATTATCAACGTACTCTTCTGAGAGCTTATATATATAAAATGGTAGGCCTAGGCTTCGTCTGACGAGCCTTTGAATTCGCCGCACATTTCTGAAAAATAGATTAGTCGTGAAATCTTCAAATAATTTGACATTTTTATTACGACTTTAAAAACAAAAACATTACCTTGTTACGTAGATATTGTAGATAGCAAAACACAAAAGCTAGAAAAAAACTGATTCATATGGAAAATAAAATATAGGATAACTTCTTCTCTCTCTCTCTCTCTCTCTCTCTCTCTCTCTCTCTCTCTCCCAAAAACGTAAACAAACCTGTACTCTTCTTCTTTTCGAAAGTATTTCTGGTCACCAAAAAGGATCTTCTTTTTCTCTTTTTGTCCTTCTTCTTCTTCTTCTTGACTCTCGAATCGAGAAAGCTAAAGCTTCCTTCTCCTGCTCCTTCTCCTTCTCTTTCTCTTTCTCCTCCTCCTCCTCCTCCTCCTCCTCCTCCTCCTCCTCCTCCTCCTCCTCCTCCTCCACCTCACGACGATTTCCCTCTAACTCTCTGCCGAGGGCAAACTTTTCGGTGATCTGGCCTTTGCCAATCACTGTCTTCATTTAAACTTAGAGAACACTGAGTGACTTCCTCCACTGGCATAAATGGAGAGTCAGGTCAGCCGCCCTTCGGTATAAAATAGGGCTCGCTAAGGGCGCGTTCCCTTAGGGACGTGGAGGAGATAAAGTATAGGAGGTCTCGAGCGAGAGATTCCTTCGTCCATTAGCGCTGTCTGCTGTCGAAGTTGAACGTTTAGTTTTTTTATTTTATTTTTTTTTTTATTAACAAACAGAAGCTTTAAATTGCTGGTTTAGCATTCGATCAAGAATCTTTGTTGCAAGGTGCAATAGGCAACACCTACTGCAATACGGTTTTTGTTATATTATTATTAGTAATATTATTATTCAGAAGATCAACCCTATTCATTGGAACAAGCCCTCAAAAGGAGGCCATTGACTTGAAATTCAAGCTTCCAAAGATTCATTATTATTATTATTATTATTATTATTATTATTATTATTATTATATTATTATTATTATTATTATTATTATTATTTATTATTATTATTATTATTATTATTATTATTATTATTATTATTCACAAAATGAACCGTATTTATATACACAAAAATCCCACTAAAGAGGACACTGGCTTAAAATTCAAACTTCCAAAGATTACTATTATCATTTTTTTTTTCTTTTTCTTTTTTTTTCTCTTTTTTGCTCTATCACAGTCCTCCAATTCGACTGGGTGGTTTTAATAGTGTGGGGTTCCGGGTTGCATCCTGCCTCCTTAGGAGTCCATCACTCTTCTTACTATGTGCGCCGTTTCTTATCACACTCTTCTGCATGAGTCCTGGAGCTACTTCAACCTCTAGTTTTTCTAGATTCCTTTTCAGGGATCTTGGAATCGTGCCTAGTGATCCTATGATTATGGGTACAATTTCCACTGGCATATCCCATATCCTTCTTATTTCTATTTTCAGGTCTTGATACTTAGCCATTTTTTCCTTCTCTTATTATTATTCACAAAATGAACCGTATGTATATGCAGAAAAAATCCCACCAAAGAGGCCACTGACTTTAATTCAAACTTCCAAAGAATGCAGTGTTCATTTGAAAGAAATAACAGATAACATGAAACACAGGAAGAAGAGATCAATTATCAGAAAAGGAAAAAAACAAATGAACGAATTAATCAATAAATAGATAAAAACGTGAGTCAATTGTCAAAGAACAAGGAGAATTACTTTGGGGTAACAATGCATTGCATCTTCGCTCGAATTTTGGAGTTCCAATTGCGCGACATCTAAATGGAGGCTGTTTTTTGTTTTCTTTTCTTTTTTTTTTCTTTTTTTTTTGCTCTATAGGTTCACCAGAAACCTGTTTGAACGACTTTTGCGTCTTTTAATTGCGTTTGTTTGTGTTTACATCCGTTTAGCATTCAAATACACCATTGGCCTATATCCACCCTCCCGCCATGACATAGGTAGTACGAATCTTCCTCCTCAAACATCTATTAATTTATGCTAATTACTCTAGTATGGGTATCATTAGGAGAACAAGTTAAAACAAGGTTGATTCCGCGAATATTTTGACTCTTGCAAACTCTACGAGTCTAAAATGCTACCAAGTCTAAAGTCTTGATTCAACTTGAAGACGAGATTTTTCTCAGGACGTAGGTCTATATTAATGGATGTGAGAGCTGCTCTGATGATAATTATCATCTGCATTTCAATAGGCCTAGAGAGACAACAGCCCTCATTTACGCCTCAGGCCTAACGCCTCCTTTGTAAGCCAAGCGGCTTTGGATTAACCTTTCTCCTGATTATCTGTGAGAGAATTGACTTTTGAATAAGTATGTATATGTATATGTATAATGTTATTGCAATAACGTATATATGTATATGTACTCCATGTATATGTATATGTATATGTATATGTATATATGCACGTATATATGTGTGTGTGTAGGTTACGTTGAATTCTGACGAGTCTTGGAATGAAGACTCAATCTTCGTTTGTTCATCCATCGACTGAATTTGGAAGGATTGACGAAGTGGATTCGAAAATTATCGTCAAATTAATAAGAAAATTATCAGCGACCAAACAGCCTTATAGTAGAATTTAACGAAATCTGCTTTTGTCCCAAAAGGATATATATTTGTGTGTGTGGGTGATTATATACTTATATATGCGTGTGTGTGTTTGTTGTGCATGTAAGTACGTGTGCCCTCCTTCGCATTCCAAAACATCAGTGCCAAAAAAAAACGTGCCAATTGGCACACTGACGCCAAGTTCAAGAAACCGCAAAAATACAAATTCCGATAAGGAGCAAAAAAAACCAATAAAAAAATAATATAAAGACAGAAAACAGAGAGAGAAAGAAAGAGAAACGACCTCTCCAAAGAAACCGGAAATAGACGTGGGTCCCCTTTTCACAAAAAGAGAGAGAGAGAGAAAAAAAAATGTCCTTTCTCAAAAGGAAACTGAAAATTACCGTCTCCTATAGTCTAGCAATCAAACGTCCGCCATTTGTAATAGCATTAAGAAAAGGAGCTTATATATCGAGAGAGAGAGATTTTTTTTCTTTTTTAATTTCACACTAATTACCTCCGAGGAGCTATGAATACTTGGGAAGAACACTTTAATAGTACTGAGGGTCGTTTGATTTATGTCATTTCATGTTATTCGCCTCGTATTTTGATAAATTACTTCCGTGTTCATGTATGTATTTGCTTCTGTTTATTTCCCTTCTTTTTATAGAAGTCATCTCTCCATTTCTGTATTTCCCATCACCTTCTGTTACTTCTTTCAAATGGATGGCGTGATATATTTTGGGAGGCTCTTGAATTTCAAATCAATGGCTTCTGTGATGGGCATGTTCCATATCAATAGGTTTCATCATCTGAATAATAATAATAATAATATTCTTTGGAGCTTGAATTTCATGTCAGTGGTTCCCCTTTGGTGGTGAGCTTGTTCCATATGGATAGGGTTCGTCTTCTGAATAATAATAATAATAATAATAATAATAATAATAATAATAATAATAATAATAATAATAATAAATAATAACTAAAATATAATAATAATAATAATAATAATAGAAAAGATTAGACAATTGGATGGAGCCAGATACAGAGAGAACAAAGATCCCCTCCATGAAAGCCTACAACACCAGAAATTAAGGGAGAAAAACAAGTGAGGTCAATGAAATAATGGGCCTAATACACAACCACCAGTATCACAGAAACAAATAACTTGACATATGCAGGAGCAAGATTAGTAGCAGAACTGGAATGGGGTTGATTCGAAACACCCAAAAACACTTACCGTCACAACCAACCCAACAGAAACCAAAACAGCAACCTGGCCTTGGAAAAAGGCGCCTGGAAAAGCAAATCATGGTGATGAGATCTGACTTGAGTAAACTGAAAGAGATGGCAGAAAAAAGGCTAAGAAGCAAGAAAACAAGGGAAGGACTCAACGAGAATACAAAGTACAAGAGAGGGGACTAAACAACACAATAGAAGATGTAAAACAGAGGCTTAATTTAAGGCCAAAGCACACAAGATCCAACGGTACATGAACAGGAATAAGGATACCAACAGAACAAACTATTCGGAACCAACCAGAAAAGACTATACAGCCAACTAAGAGGGGAAGACAACCACCCAGAAATTCCTGAAGCCGAACCAAGTAAGAGACTCTGGGAAAACATATGGAGCAATCCGGTATCACAACAAACATGCAACATGGCTCAGGAAGTCAAGGGAAGAAGAAACAGGGAGAATAAAACAAAGATTCAACAGACATCACGACAGACACAGTCAGACACCAACTAAAGAAAATGCCAAACTGGAAAACCCCAGGTCCCGATGAAGTCCATGGATACTGGCTCAAAAACTTCAAGGCCCTACACCACGAATAGCAGAACAACTCCAGCATTGTGTCTCAAATCACCAAGCACCCAAATGGATGACCACAGGAAGAACATCCTTAGTACAAAAGACAAGAGTAAGGGAAATATAGCCAGTAACTACAGGCCTATCACCTGCCTACCAATAATGTGGAAGTCACTAACAGGTATCATCAGTGAAAGGCTATACAACTACCTAGAGGAGACAAACACCATCCCCTACCAACAGAAAGGCTGCAGAAGGAAGTGTAGGGCACAAAAGACCAGCTCCTGATAGACAAAATGGTAATGAAGAACAGTAGGAGAAGGAAAACCAACCTAAGCATGGCATGGATAGACTATAAGAAAGCCTTCGACATGATACCACACACATGCTAATAGAATGCCTGAAAACAAAATATATGGGGCAGAGGAAAATACCATCAGCTCCCTCAAAATACAATGCGCAACTGGAATACAATACTTACAAGCTCTGGAATAAGACTAGCAGAAGGTTTAATATCAGGAGAGGGATCTTCCAGGGCGACTCACTGTCCCCACTACTCTTCGTAGTAGCCCATGATTCCATGACAAAAGTACTACAGAAGATGGATGCCGGGTACCAACTCAAGAAAAGAGGCAACAAAATCAACCATCTGATGTTCATGGACGACATCAAGCTGTATGGTAAGAGCATCAAGGAAATAGATACCCTAATCCAGACTGTAAGGATTGTATCTGGGGACATCAGAATGGAGTTTTGGAATAGAAAAATGCGCCTTAGTCAACAATACAAAAAGGCAAAGTAACGAGAACTGAAGGGATAAAGCTACCAGATGGGAGCAACATCAAACACATAGATGTGGGAACAGGGAATACCTAAATAATACCTGGGAATAATGGAAGGAGGAGATATAAACACCAAGAGATGAAGGACACGATCAGGAAAGAATAATATGCAGGACTCAAGGCGATACTCAAGTCAAAACTCAACAACGCCGGAAATATGATAAAAGCCATAAACACATGGGCAGTGCCAGTAATCAGATACAGCGCAGGAATAGTGGAATGGACGAAGGCAGAACTCCGCAGCATAGATCAGAAAACCAGGAAACAAATGACAATAATAATAATAATAATAATAATAATAATAATAATAATAAAATAATAATAATGACCCACGCAATTACCTAAGGTTCTTTAAAGCGTTCTTTCGACCCCTAGCTGCAACCCCTTTCATTCCTTTAACTGTACCTCCGTTCAGATCCTCTGCCTTCCATCTTACTTGGAATCTTTCACACGCACGCAAAACACACACACACACACACACACACACACACACGCACAACGTACACACGTTTTTACACAAATAACTTATGTGATTCGGCCATACAGATTATCTGGAGATCTCGCCCAAAAGTGACAGGTAGGAACTGTAAATGCAGCCACGCCCACCCAGATGTTTGTCAACGTCAAGGTCAATGTAAACAAAACAAACTGTATAGTAAAAAAGAATCAATTCGAGAGAGATTTTTTTTTAAGGAAACAAGGATCCTAAAATCAGGGTTATCAAGTCATTTTTCTATTTACGAACCTTCTGTTTATTATTACAATTAATAACAGTGATAAGTTGGCTGTTTATGTAACCCGTTTATAGCCTTCTGTTTTCGTTTTCGTCCAAAGATTTTCATCTAATGTCCTTGAAGGAGATTTGAGTGTCTTCGAAATAAGTTGCATCGAGTATAGCGTTGCCATATTCTCTCTCTCTCTCTCTCTCTCTCTCTCTCTCTCTCGCAGATATAAACCCCACAGATCCACACACAAATCCTCATGCTTTTAATCATGCGAATTCCCCGTCCATGACAGAAAACCGAGAGATAAGAAAGTTGCCGACAACGCTGGCGCCATCTGTCAGGAAGCAAGTGAACCTCGGAAAGCGCAACTATGGGAGAAGGAAAGAGCGAGAGAGTGAGAGGGTGAGAGAGTGAATGATATGGAAATTAAACTCCAAATGGTAATAAGGAAATCGTCTCCTCAGCTAAGCGGTAAAATATCTTTTTTTTTTTTTTAACACGGGATAAAACGGCAGAACTTTTTCTCTCTGCCTTCAAAGAGGTTTGGCCATTATGGCTATATAACTATCGCTGCTCCCCCCACTCCCCCAAACCCGGCCCTCCTCCTCCTCCTCCTCCTCCTCCTCCCTCCTCCTCCTCCATTAGAGGCCTAAAAGGTTTACCTCTTAGAACTTACCTGGCGATTCTTTAATGAAGTTAGACACAAGACCAATGTGAGTGAAACTTCTACTCTAACCCTCCACCCTGGTCTCCGTGGGAGGAGGAGGAGGAGGAGGTTGAGGTTGAGGGAGGTGGAGGAATAGCAGGAGGAGGGAGGAGGCTGAGGTTGTTGAAGAAGGGAGGAGGGAGAGGAATGGAGAGTTTAGTTTAAAAGAGAAGTTAAGGAGCCAGAGATGAAGACAGGCACTTCAAGATGGCTGACGCCTGGCTGCTTTTGATTCAGATACTACCCATTTTTTAAGTTAAAATATACTTTTTAGATTAAAATGTCACTTTTTAGATTAAAAGTATTACATTTTAGATTAAAATATTTTCCGTCACAGATTAAAATATTTGCTTTTTAGATTAAGATTATTACGTCATAGATTAAAATGTTGCTTTTTAGATTAAAATATTACGTAATAGATTAAAATATTACTTTTTAGATTAAAATATTAATTTTTTAGGTTAATGTATTACATTTTAGATTCGAATATTACTTTTTTAGGTTAAAGTATTACTTTTTAGATTCGAATATTACTTTTTTATTAGTAAAGTGTTACCTTTTTAGATTCGAAATTACTTTATAGATTGCCGCTGAACAGTAAGTTAGGCAGAACACTTTGCTTGTTTATTTATTTTTTTTTCAATACTTGTTTTTTGTTTGGCTTTTTCAATCTGTTATTTTAACTAAGTTACATAGCGTTTTAATTACTTTCTAGCTCACAGTTGCTTTGTAGTCTTTATTTTACTTTAAGCTTAAACGTTTTTAAGACTGTTACGTTACAAAACAGATGTCTCATAATTATTAGCTTATTTTAGCATGACCTTTTAATATTGCACAAAAAATAATTCCGATTAAAGCCCTGAAGATGGGGATAAGGATTGGCGAAACGTTGGTGTAAATAAAGAAGGATATTCTTACAAGTTATATGTATATGTATACATACATATAATATATATATAATAATTATATAACTATATATATATAATATTATATATTATTATATATATATATATAAATTGAAGTATATAATAAACAGCCTAAAGTAATGTACCTAACCAGACAACTCACTTGAGCAACAACTTGTTATAAACAGTGATGAAAAGCAGATGAAGAATAAAGATAAAAAAAATAAAAATAAAAAAACAGCGAAATATGGAATGAAATGAGACTCAAAAAAAAATTTTTTTGTTTTTCAAAAAAAAAAACTTTTTTTTCCAAAATGAAAGCGCATAATATATTCCGAACTACTCGAGAAGTTTTTCATTAAAACTTCTCACTTCTCTCTCTCTCTCTCTCTCTCTCTCTCAATCTCTCTCCTCTCTCTCTCTCCTCTCTACTCTCTCTCTCTCCTCTCTTCTCTCTCTCATTTCTCTTTATTTGTCCTCCGTTCATCTCTTCTTATTCGTTCTTTTATTTAAATCTAATTTTCTTATATAGTAACCCTCATATAATTATTATAATAAAACATTTATTAAATGGTAATTCCTATGATTCTATTAATAATTATTATAATAAAAAATTATTATATAGCAATTCCTATAATTCAATTAATAATTAATATAATAGAGAACTTATTGTATAGTAATTCCTATAATTCAATTAATAATTAATATAATAGAGAACTTATTGTATAGTAATTCCTATAATTCAATTAATAATTAATATAATTAAGAATTTATTATATAGCAATTGCTATAATTCAATTATTATGATTATTATTATAATTAAAAATATGATTTATAATTTTCTTTTTCTATTGACATTAAACGGTAAGGTTTGAAAGGTTAGGAGGGCCTAGTGTGGACCATCTCCCTGTCTCTCACCTTCCAGCCAACAGTGACCTCAATATCTCAAGTTCTCTTACTCCGGAATGCTCCTACCTCTTACGTGTTCCCGGAGACCACGATACTAAAGGCAATGTTGTGGGTAAAACTGGAGCAATCAGGTATTCTTCTTCTTCTCCTTCTTCTTCTTAGCTTGATCCTCAGTCGGGGCCGCCGTTTCGAACGAGCCAAAATATACTAATTGTTCATGGTAGGTGTCATGAAATACGAAGGTATAGATTCAAAGAAACAAATATCCTTTTTTTTTATTCTCATTTATTATAAAACCAGTTGGATTTCTCACTATTATTCCTTTCTCCATCGAAATCATTACTATATCGTTTTCGTTAATAGATTCATAGAATTTATAGAAACGATAGATCTTTTGTAAACTTCTCTATTAAGAAAACCTATTGTTAAATGGAAGGCAATTCTGATTTTACGTTCGTGGAACTCCCTTTTCTCTCTCTCTCTCTCTCTCTCTCTCTCTCTCTCTCTCTCTCTCTCTCTCTCTCATTTTCTCCATCGGAATTGTCATCTGTTGTTAAAAGCCATCTTGGTATACACTCTTAAACAAAAGAACATCAAAAAACGAAACGGAAAATAACATATCTCGATCGAGTCGCATTCCCCCCGAATGTAGGTGGATCGGGGGAGGGTGCGGGGGTGTTGGGGTTGGGGTGTAGGGGGGTTTTTAGGAATCAATGGCCTCCAAAGGCCCCTAAAAAAATCGCGCATGAATTGCCGTTGGTTGGTGGCCCTCGAGGGAGAGGGCCACAATCAACAACCATCCGGCCGAAATCTTCTTCTTCCATATGGCCCAGTGTGCCCCCGGTGGCCCCCTCGTGCCCCCCTGGCAATGTTGCAAAGGGACGAAGCGTGGTTAATCTGTTGAATCGAATGGTTCTCTGTTGCTCTAGGCCTCTGTGTGTAAGAGGAGAGAGAGAGAGAGAGAGAGAGAGAGAGAGAGAGAGAGAGAGAGAGAGAGGGAAGACGAAAATTTTTACGACCAGTTATCGAGTCGAATTCTGCCTACTCATTCAGAAAAAGAGAGACAAAAATTTCTTGCTAATCACAGAATGGAATTCTACCTCAAAGAGAGAGAGAGAGAGAGAGAGAGAGAGAGAGAGAGAGAGAGCGCAGTTCGAGCATTGAGTCAAAGTGATTATCATTGCTCTGTATTTAACAATTTTATATCAAATGAGAGGGAGAAAAAGAGACAGAGAGGATAGCAGTTCCTTATAGTCAATAATCAAACTTGGACCTTTCTCTGTATTTTCATATAAAGGTTTTATTCAAACGAGAGAGAGAGAGAGAGAGGAGAGAGAGAGATGAGAGAGAGAGAGAGAGGGTGTGGGCTTGTGGGGGGGTGGGCCCTGGGGTGGGGGGGTATGCGTCCCTCCAGGCAGAACTCATCGAAACACAATTTCTATGATGGTTGGCGGACAATTGACTGTCGGCAGCTGTATATATCGCGAGCAGAGAGTCCGAGATGGAAGACGAACCAACACACGAACGCACAAACACGCTTTGCAGAGGCGTGTATAAAAAGACATTTCAAATATTCAACCATCTACGTTTCAGTTGTATGAAGTAATAATGACAGGCTATACATATTGAAGTCTTACAATGAACTATTTAGAATTTTTCGAATTTCACTTTACAGCAAACTTGAAGAATCTTCAATGACCCTTAACATTGTGAACGCGTCAATTACATTTTTTTTTTTTTTGGCTATTGAACCGTTCTTTAAGGATTTGTTGTTTCTAGGCGAATAGGTTACTATATCTAGTTTATTCTGAGTTAAAGCGAAATAACAGACATTATTACAATTAAAAGATAAAGGCAAAAAAACGGAAAGAATTGTATTATAAAAGTGATAATAATTACCACTGTTTTAATACACTTCTTTCCGGGTTTTTTTTTTTTTTTTTTTTTTTTGCCTTTATCTCTTCGTTGTAATAGTCTCTGTCATTTCACTTTAACTCAGAACGAACTAGAAATAATAACGTATTCGCCTAGTAACGGCAAATCTTTAAAAAACGGTTCAACAGCCGAAAAAAATATGTATAATTTTCTATAGGCATTAGCAACGGTAAATCCTAAAAGAACTGTCGACCAGACGAAAAAATTAAATTTACTCAAATCAAGTCCTAAAACCATCATTGACTGACTGGACGTGAACCATCCTAGGAACTTGTATATCCAAAGTAAAGGTAGAGTAAACAGTCACTTACTTACTTAATAACTTACTTACTTACTCACTAACTTACTGCTCTCTCTCTGATCTTGGACTTTGTCAACAAGCGCATTTGTATGCTCTGAAAACTTTCTCGATTATTTAGGCAACGATACGAAGATCTACAATCACCTAGAATTGACTGAAAGCTGTGATAGCACTTAGTGGTCAGTGCTATGACATTAGTGTGTTTACGAGTTTTTGAACTTAGACTTTATTTAGGATTAAAAATTCGTTCACTCGGCCATACCACTACTTTCAAATTTTTCCTAAACCGCGCATGCGCAGTACAGAGTATGTGACGTGGTTATCCTGTCATGCTATGTTACTGTACCATAGAAACGAAATTAGATACGGGCATTGTTAGAAAAACACCAGTAGATAATGACTATGGAATTCTCGGGACCTGGTACTCTCGCTGATGTTGAGGAGGACCTTGCTCTAAGTGATGATAATGTTGAAGAACATCTGCTTACGCAGGAACATTGGCCACGACTTGTCTCTACTAAATCTCATAAGTTGATCCCTGCTGGTGCAGCTCCTAGTCTCATGGACCATACCTATACCTCCAACAAACGATGTATGGAGCATGATTCAGATAGCAGTAATGAGCCATCATCCCCTGCTGCTAAAACTACAAAGTGTGATGCTTCCTCCTCTCAAATAAAGTTCTAAATAATTCCCTGCTAGACCTGCTTTTCAAGATTATACCTACCATGGCTACAAAAAACTGTTCTCCCTGCCTTTGCTCCACGTGCTGAAATACATAAAGCTCTTATTTAGAGAGAATCCGGGGTTAATGTGAAGCTTCGCTGCTATCGGAGGTTACCAAGATGTTCAGCCTCGATCGGGAATTGGCTGAAGTTAAAATGTCTGCGGTCACTTCTCGATTTGTATACATTTCGAGGCATCGCCTGATATCATAAACAGGGTCAAGGGTGGTGAGGTTCTGTCACTTATGTTAGTATGTTCAGGATGATGTAAACAGACCCCGTAAGTTCCCTACATATCTCATCACTCGATATCCTGTGGATGTAGACCCTTCATTAGCTAAGGAACTGGAAGGGGTGCACACTGTACGTCGTTTCCTACAGGATGGGAAGTCCATCAATCGTATTGTCATTACTTGGAGCCACCCAGATCCACCCCCGCCTTTTGTTAACTTCTCCTTCCTCCCTTGTCTACCATCATGTGAACTACGCAGAATGCCAGACGAAAAGCCGTGGTGCTTCAAATGCTGGGGTATCGGTCACATCTCACGATACTGTGCTGCCCTGAAAAGTGTGCATTTTGTGCTGCTGAGCATGACAGTCGGACCTGCCCTCATCGGCCCCCTGTACCACCCACAGTGGTTGACAGTTCTTCGGCATCACATCAAGCTCATTACCTCTACCTACACCGACTCCTCGCATTGGAAATGCCCGAGATGTAATGAGCCTGGAGTCAATGTGTGGCATGGCTGTACCAGGCGTTCAGGCTCTGCATCGAACCAGCTTATTGCACAACAGCTTCCAGTGCCATCAATCATACCCACTGTTACTGCCTCCTCACAAGTGACTACACTTCGTAATGCTGTAGATGTCCTCAAGTCTCGGTGTGACTCCCTTTACATCACGTTTTGAAGCCATTGAATCGTTTAGAGAGCATGGACACTCGCATCGACAGTCTCGTAACCTCCTTTGACAATCTAACTTCTAAATTTGCTACTAATGATAACACACTACAACTCTCTTGTTGAAGCTCAGCAGGTTGTATCACATCAGTTACTACACTCACTGAGAAACTTGACTCACTTGCTACACGTCTTGAGAGTGTTACTAATCCCATACAGACCATTGCCACGTGATACACCACCAAATTCATACCGGTGTTACCACTGCTCTTTATCTAGTCGCCGTTCTTCCAAGGGACATGTTCGATAACCAAGTAAAGCTTAATATCATCTCATGAATGCCTGTGGTATTACAAACTGGGCAAAACTTTCTGCACTTAATGGGAATTGTACATAGTCACCACCCAGTGTTATTCTAATTCAGGAAGCTTTTGTTGGTAATGCTCAGCCAAGGAAAGAAGCTCCCTCGCTCACTGGCTGTCCTACGTCCATTTAGTAAGACATGGCCTCATCACCTATATACGCACTTCAATTCAGCATAGACCTCTCCCAAACTCTGAGGATGAAGATACAACATTTCAATTATGTATTTGAGATTACTGTTGGCGGAGGCACCATACGACTGTGCAATGTATATGCAGCACCAGGTAGAATAAATACAACCAAGCTTCCAGCCCCAACCCCTTCGTGGTATGGTTTACATGGGAGATTAATGCCCGTCATCCAGACTTGGGAGATCTTGCTGGCACTGTGAAACCGCAATGGGAATCTACTTCTAGGATACATTCGTCGAAATCAACTGACCCGTTGGGACACTGGTGGATCTACGCATGCACGAGGTGGTACTTTGGATCACATCTTGACCTGTGGACTCGTACCTTCCCGAGTCAATTGTGTAACGGTTCCTACGCTCTTCTCTGATCACATTGGTCTCGGCATCCAATATTCCCTTCCCGCTACACCTACTCCAATACACAATCGCACTTGCATCACAATTCCGCCTAAGTACCAGCCTACGTACATTTCATATATGACTAACTTTCGACCCACATTTGACCTCCACTGTCCGGAGAAACTTTACTCCTTACTTGTTAGTACCACACATGCTTTCCACACAATATATCAGAAAGCCTCATATCAGGCATCGTGTTGGTGCCATGACACTGGATAATCTAATTTCTCAGGCAGAAAAGAAGGCGATGGATGATGGCCTTGCCTTTATGAGTAAACCAAGTCCTGAGACTCTGCACCAGTATCAACTATCAAGAGATGATGTAGTTGCTCTACAGCAATGTGTACAAACAGATTCCTGGCACAAATTAACAGACAGCATCAACCATCAAACAAGCATCGGTTCCATGTGGCACCTCATCAACAGGATTGTGAAGAAGAAACCCCCAAGTGTCCTCCTCCACAGCCCTCCTCAGTATGCACAGGACCTTATTGATGAGTGGTCAGCACAGTCACGAACCATCAACCTTCCAGCTCATATACAAGACTCTCTCTCTTCACATAAAAACCATCGTGCCTTACGTCTCAGTTCCGCCTTACTAAGCAGTGATGAAGAGATGATGTACCCATAACTAAGGGAGAGCTACGACGTGCCTAGCAAGGAGTAAGAAGTCAGCTCCTGTGATGATGGCATCACCTATGCAGTCCTTTGCACACTCATAAAAATACCTGCAACCCTCTCCTCCGGCTCTACAACCGCCCTCTGCCTCTGCCTGGGATATGTGCCCCTAGCATGGACTCGTAGTACAATTGTACCCATTCCCAAGCCTGGCACTGACAAATTTCGTCCTATCTCCCTCACCTCCTGTTTCTGCAAAGTATTTGAACGTATTCTCCTCTCACGCCTTATGTTCCGGCTGCAAGATAAGCTTTCATCTAGAATATAATGGCTTCCTACCCCAAACGAGGACACATCATTGTCTCATGGAGCTCTACACTCGTCTCTCCCCAACCAGTGTTGTAGCCTTCATTGATTTGAAAAGTGCATTTGATGTTCGCAATAGAGACATTATTTAGACCAGCTTATTGATTTGGAATCAAGGGAAACCTTTTGAGGTGGATACGGGGATATCTTCGAAATAGAGTCTCTCGTGTGCTGTTTGAAGGGAGCATTGAGCACTGCAAAGGAACTTGAACTTGGTACTCCACAAGGGGGGGTACTTAGTCCGTTTTTATTTAATATCCTCCTACATCGCCTTCTCTCCTTATTCCTAATACTGATAACACAACCATCACTTGCTACTCGACGATATTTTGCATTCATTCAACCTCCCCGGATCACTTGCAACGCTTCCTTTCTTCCTTCTATGAATCAGCATCCTCCTGTGGTCTTATCATCTCCCCAGGAAAAAGTAGAATCTTCTCCCCAAGGCCAGCAAGGAATTTACCAGAATTTACTGTGGGGAACAATGTTGTACCTTTATGCACACAGTATTTATTTCTTTGGGAGCGCCAGTGCGATTACACCATCCATTCCAGCAAAGACAGAGAGTACATCCCATTGTTCAAGATCTGCTGGCCCGGTTACAGCGACGCCTGACTCCTCTCAAGTGGCTTACTAATTATTCTGTAGGAGTATCTATCCAGTTGCCAGAAACATATATATTGCTTTCATCCGCTCAGTGATAGATTATCTTTCCCCTGCACTATGTCAACTCTCCAGATCAACTCTATCAGCCGCTTGAAAAATTCCAGAACCAAGCAATGAGATTCATTCTAGGTTGTCCAGCATCCACTAGAATTGTAAACATGCAACACGAACTCCATCTCCCTCCACTCGTTGAGCGAATATGCTCCAATGTCATCCTACTCAGTATCAATGCCTGTATTACCCTCACCTGTCCTCCTCACTATTCAAAACATCATCAGAACTTCTCTGGATCTAGATGCACCTGTCCACAACTACGCCAGGGGGGACGTACACTAGTTAGTACGGTCTGTTCAAGCATTCGGGGGCTTGACATCAACATCGTGGCAGAGAATGTGGATCATGGCCTTGCACCCTGGCAGACTCCTGTGCCAGCAATCTCTTACACTCCAGTCTCTAAGACTGACTTGCCTCAACTTCAACAACAACGTGCATTGGAGACCATCGACAGACTATCCTCATCCCTCAGTGTAGCCCATCACCTCTACACAGACGGCTCCCTACAGCAGGATGGCAGTGCTGGATGTGCTGTTTTCTCCCCCACTTTGGAACCCCACGCCAGGGGGCTGGATAGGCCGTCGCCTCCCAGAGTCATCAAGCTCCACGTATTGTGAACTACATGGACTTCTAGATGCAGTTATTTTAATCACACGGACCAGAAACAATGGCTTGATCATCTGCGACTCGCAACCAGCACTCCAAGCCCTTTCATCACATAAGCCAGCATACCAGCCCCTGGTTACACAAATACATAGGCAACTAGACATGGCCAACATGAGCTCACTGGTAGTGCACTTCCTATGGATTCCCTCTCACGTGGGTCTTCTGGCTAACACACCGTTGACCATCTCGCAAAGGCTGCCTGTCAGCTGGATCCTCCAGATGCTGATGCTCCCAGTCCATCTCTCTTGTGCTGCAGAAAAATGGTGCGCCCAAGCTGCTCGCTCACCTACTCATCATCGTAGTAATGCCGAGAGAGCCACCAGTGTATCAATACAGCATTATGATCACTTCTTTCCTCACAACAACAAGTATCGC
This sequence comes from Macrobrachium nipponense, assembly GCF_015104395.2. Lineage (NCBI taxonomy): Eukaryota > Metazoa > Arthropoda > Malacostraca > Decapoda > Palaemonidae > Macrobrachium > Macrobrachium nipponense. The sequence continues at coordinate 82,898,184 of NC_087211.1, read as the reverse complement.
CGCAGAGGACTCATGGTTCGTCAAAATAACGTGTTTGTGCGCGTCTTCGGCTGGGTTGGCGACCAGTTTGGCAGGTGGCTGAGCAAGATGAAGTTCCTCACTTCTCCTCCTGTAGGTTGATGTGACGCACCCAACGCCAACACCCTGGAACACTATTGCCTGGAATGTCCACTTGTTAGTGACATCATTACCCCAAAGACTCACAGTAGTTGATATATGTAAAAAAATTATTGACAGATAATAATTTGCTCGATGAGATCCTCATGCGCCATCCTCACTTTGGTGGATACTGAATAATCAGCTGTTATGTAATACTGATTAAAGATAGGTACAAACCTACCTACGAAATCAAACTAAATTTAATTTGTATTCCATATGAATTCATTTGTATAACCTTTGATATATAGAAATGAGCAATATTATTTTAATATGTATCTAAATATCTGTCTATACTTTATTTTATTTTGTATTCCTTTGTGTAACCCTCATTATGTGCTGTAGATGTAAACAATCGTGTTTTGATATGTACATTAAATGTCTGTATATACTTTATTTTTTTACTATTTTTTTTATTTTTTTTCTTTAGGCATAACTTAATTACAATGTAGATGTAAACAATATTACTGTATTACCATGTACTCAAATGTCTGACGCCAATGGGCGCAATAAATTGATTAAAACACTAACTTACTTACAAGCCACGAACAGAAACAAATCCTGAAGAGGCAACGTCGTTCTTTTAGGATAATGCCATCGGATAATGTTTGTTTACATTGTATCTTGGTAAACTGACCGTATACATTAGTCGCTCGTGTTGGCATCTAAATAATCTCATTTTCGAAGATAAGAGAGAAGGTAAGAGATCAGACGGTTGACAGACAGAAGAAGACATTTCCCGAGAAGGACCAGTAAATTAAGGTAAGAGCTAAACATTGCGGGAGAGAGAGAATGCTGGAATGACTTGTGTTGTATAATTCAATTTTGTACGCCTTTCTATCATCTCCTTAGGTCAAAGGTTACACTGGGTTGTATTCTCTCTCTCTCTCTCTCTCTCTCTCTCTCTCTCTCTCTCTCTCTCTCTCTCTCTCTCTCTCTCTCTCTCTCTCTCTCTCTCCTCGGCAGTGTCAAACTGTACGTGAGGTCTGATGGTTACCGTTCGGTTATCGAAAGGGATTTCTTGCATGTGGCGAATGAAAAATAAAATTCTCTCTCTCTCTCTCTCTCTCTCTCTCTCTCTCTCTTCTCTCTCTCTCTCTCTCTCTCTCTCTCTCTCTCTCCTTACGACAATGGAACAACCCGATAGAAAAAAGAAATAAAAAGGACACAGCTCCCAGAAGTATAAAATCACTCCCATTCGATTACCAAACCGTAAAAGCACACACAACACAAACAGACACCGTCGTTCGTTGCAACGGCGCACCATCATTACCTGTAATTGAATTCTTTTGTCCCCCCGAAAGATTCCCGCGCGCGCGGTACCGGAGAACGCGCGAAGGAGGAGAAGAAGAAGAAGAGAGAAGAGAGGATCTCGCCCTATGACAGAAGCGAATATCTTTCGGGCTAGGCTGGTGTTGTTCTTATTATAGAAGAGGCTCTTAAAATCGTGCATAAAGCGAAAAGGAGTTGGGGGGGGGGGGGGGGGGGGGGGGGTGGGGGGGGGGGGGGGGGGGGGGGCCGGCCGCTTCGCAGGGCGGAAGAAGATGGTGTGCATTTTGTTTTCCTCTCTCTCTCTCTCTCTCTCTCTCTCTCTCTCTCCTTTTTTTCAATACGGCATTCAGCGATATGGTGTCATCATGGGAATTCGTAGCGAGGGAGATAGATATGTAATCGGGGTTGTTTCGGGTTAACCTTCTGTTTTTTCTTTTATTATTATTATTATTATTATTATTATTATTATTATTATTATTATTATTATTATTATTATTGCGTTGACTCAAATCAAGCTTCCAAAACATGTGGTTATTATTATTATTATTATTATTATTATTATTATTATTATTATTATTATTATTATTATTATTATAAAAGAGGAAAATGGATAAGTTAAATAAATTGAGAGAAGAAAAAATATAAATCAGTTAGTAAAATACAGGGTGAATTCGAATTGCTTTAGGACAGTTATGCATTTGAATCTTCGCTTGAACTTTTGAGTATTATTGCAAAAAACGCTCCTCCTCTCTTCTTCTTCTTCTTCTTCTTCTTCTTTTTCTTCTTCTTCTTCTTCTTCTTCGTCTCCTTCTTCTTCTTCTTCGTCGTCTTCTTCTTCTTCTTCTCTTCTTCTTCTTCTTCTTCCTCTTCACTTGAGGCCTCGAACGTTTATCTCTTTCTCATTTTTTTTTTTTTTTCGTGAAGCTAAGATTAAAAATGGCGCCAATGTCTAGTCAGTTCGGTATCTCACAGTCATTTTCCTATTATTATATTAGTGTCTTTTATACATTACTTTTTAGGTCTTTTACGAAAAAAAATAGTATATAGACCTCCATTCTTTTTCCAGGTAAGAAGTGAGGATTAAAAATCCCTTCTTTCTTATTCTTCCTTTCTTTTACTTACGTGAATCGAAGTACGAAGTGGATAATATCTTTTCCTGCCAAACACAACACACATTCAATAGGCCTATGTCCTTCTCATGTTTTTTATTACTGTTTAACCTACAGTAAATTTGATCTAGCACGGTAAAGTCATACATAAAAACAAAAGATGATTGATTTAGGTTTAGCTAGACGCATTGCAGCAACAGTCCTTGCCCCTAGGTTGTGAATTGGGTGGAAAAGAGACGTGATGTGGACCTCTGAACTCCAACAAATTAAAGTCTTCAAAAACCTTTACTAAACTTACTAAGGCAGTAGGCCTATTTCCCTCCGAATCGAAACTTAGTCTCTCTGACCGAACCACAAAGGGCTAAGTAATAATTTTTTAAATATTGTTATATATTTAATTATTATAGCTAAAAAAGATCATATAGGTTCATAGAAAATTCTAACCGCCCGTCAAAGATTTCACAAGAGTTACCCACTTGAAAAATATGTTTTCTTTGAGGTAACTTTTACCGTCAAGAAGAAAACGTATAAAGCTCATATTTTTAGGTGGGTCTATCTCAAATCGTATTCCCTGATACGTGAATGAGTAATAGGGACAAAAATATATATTATTTTATGGCTTATACAAAATAAATTGTAGTTCAGGAGAACCTTTGTGGCCGTGTGTGTGTGTTTGGGTGAGAGAGAGAGAAAGTGAGGTTTAGGTCTGCATCACATGTCTAGAATTATAATAAAGATTCACAGTAATAAAACTATTATCCTGGCGAATTGCTTTGAAAACAGAGTACAAGATTTTTTTTACCTTACCTTTGGGTGTAATAAAACTATTATCCTGGCGAATTGCTTTGAAAACAGAGTACAAGGTTTTTTTATGACTTTTGGGTATTATAGACATATTGACGTTTTGAACTTCAACTATATTTTCGAATGCGTTTTTTCCATTCAAACACTGAAACCAGGAAAAAAACAATAAGAAAACAACCAGGATATCAATTTCGATAAAGCTGGCCGATTAACTTATTTATAAATACCTAAATATAATTATCAATGGAGGATATTAAATGCAATATAGTGTGTATAGTGTGTAACTTTTATTTGTAAGGGGTCTTGTAAAAATTACATTCTACCTGAGAAGTGCAGTAGAAATATATTGCAAACTGTGGAGAAGTGCAGTAAACAATTTACTGCATACTGTAACAAGGTGGACAGATGTATAAGCAGAAACATATGACAATCAATTAAACTATTTAGCATTATCATACTACAATTATTATTCACCTAAATATAAAAATGAAATGAAAAAAGTCTCTGCTAAATCAATAGAGACAGAAGTTTGGGCAAGAAAACATGTTTACCAAAGGATATGACACTAATAAATCAAGTATAACATTCAAGTTGTGTGTGTAAAAAGCTGGGAATAATACTATGAATGAATCACGTAGCCAAGAACTTTGTGACCATCATATATACAGCATCTTCCTCTAACATCTACATTACAGGCATGAAGTATACATTGCTATTAAGTTTCAAGCTGCAACACATCTAGTATCAAAATAGTGTTTTTAGTAAATAGCATGTTTTAAATAGTTTTGACTTTACGTAATATTAATAGAAAATCTTTTTGTATACCATAGAAAATCAGAGTTTGTCATAAATGGAAATTGTCAGTTTTGTACCTGTTAGTGGTTGATGATCAACTTAGTCAATCTGAAAGTGTAATTCATCACTTCCATCGCTGAATGTATGTTAGGTTAACTTCACACAAGTGTCATTTAAACAAGTTAAGAGGTTGTTGACCTCACTACTACTATAATTGTGACACAACTATGGTATGTAGTGGTATAACTCCTTAAGGCCTATACATACTGAGTTACGAAGCACAAGAGGAGTTTCAAAAGTAAAGACAAGACTAGCCTTAAGCCTATAAAGAAAGAAAGAAAGAAAGAAAGAAAGAAAGAGAGAGAGAGAGAGAGAGAGAGAGAGAGAGAGAGAGAGAGAGAGAGAGAGAGAGAGAGAGACCCTTTTACATTTTACACAGGTATACAGTTTGTGGATTATAAACTACATTGTACTCATCACATGATGCATTCTTCCATGCCTACACTGTTATATAATGAAACAACGTGAAACAACGGTAATGAAAAAATTAAAAAAAAAAATTTAACAGTGGCTACTAGTTTCAGAGGTACTTCACAATGCAGACCTGCAAATTTTATAAAAATTCACTTTCCAGTGTAAGTATGGAAAGAAATGCAAGAACTCTAACTTTAAATTTCACAGACATATGTATACATCATCATGACAAATTCACACAGGGCATCATTTCTGATGAAAGAACATTGAAAAGATATTTTTTTAAATATTTTGAAATCTATTAAGATTAACAAGAGAGTAAGACTCAACAAACAAAAGCCATATCACATCAATACAAAGAGGAATGTTTACACTATAAACCACATCTTATTTCAGGTACATCGCTTGAGTCACTCAATGGCAGGGAAGCTGTTTTTGACGGATTTTCGTTGAAACCTTAATAGGAAAAAATTATTCATAAAATTGGGTTTCCATTAGACAGCATCTTGACCTCACAACCGAGGACCTCACAACCGAGAGACTGATCTTAGAATAAAATACCTAATTTGCTGTTTTACATTACAGTATTCCCCCTCCATTTGCAACAACTATAAACCAATATCAATATACTGTATAAGCAACAACTATAAACCAATATCAATATACTGTATAACGTGTTTTCGTAAAACCCTCAATGATCAACCCACCAAAACAGAGATCAAATTCAAAATTAATTCAAAATTAAAGTATTTTCGGTATTAAGTAACATCACCACAGACATTTCACCAGGCCAGAGACATGTCTGCTTTACTCCACTTGTATTTGCCCCCTCTCTTCAGGAACATAATTTCGTCAAAGCCCGAGAATTTTATGGCGTTCTCCACACCCACGTCCAGGATGGACTTGGATGGCTGCTTACTGCCTCCGTCCAGAAACCGCATCTGGAAATAAATTGCTTATAGAGTTTGCACAACACAGTAATAAATTAGTCATACTTGGGAAGCCAATCACTAAAACTTTGTGCTATACAATAACATTGCTGGGTAAAATCTATGAATTAGAAAAATTGCAGATACTTCAAAAGTAGCACACGCCATCCATTTTAAGTGATTTAGTTATAAAACTAAAAACTAATTTTACATTTTATAACCTTTGGTCGCAAAGGAAAATAGTGATTTAGTTATCAAAATCCACAAAAACAAATTTAAATTTTATATCCTTTGGTCACAACATAAAATATTGTCATAGGGAGGTTTTAAAATGTTTCTTCAGAGCCAAGAGAGGTTACAGCATCTTATGAATATCAAATCTGGATTTACGAACAGGAAATCTGAGCTAAAAGAACGATGCTGATGCCACCAAAAGCACTAATAAAAAAAAGTAACTGCCAGCAACTCACATATTCATCAAGTATGAGATAGGAGTAGCGCATGGCCTCGTTAGATTCAGGCACCAGGCAAGGAACTTCCTTGTGACGGTCCAGGAATGTCTGGAACTCTTCGTCACTTATGACGAACTCCTCTGCATGCCGGATTGCCTCCTCGCCTGCATTCTCTCCATCTATGAGAAGGCACTGGAAGACCTGGGGAAGAAAAAACAAACCTTTAGAAGACATTTGTTCACTGTTAACTAAATAACTATAAGGAGGAAAGATTCTACATAATAAACATGTTTTAGGAGACGTTTGTGCATTGCTAATCCAATAATTGTTTGCAAATATTATTCTGTATAACACACTGCACCTCTCTTACAGCAACATTTTGGGAGGTCATTTGTAAAGGAATATTGACTGGCCATCAGGTAAATTTACCAGTTTCTGAAATTGTTATTGAGGTAAATTTACCAGTTTCTGAAATTGTTATTGAATTCTAGCCAGACCCCAAGGATATAACTATTTCTTGAATTTGAGGTCATGCCCCGAGGGCTTATGGGATGTGAATTGTGCTAGTGAATTACAAATTATAATTGCAGATTCAAAAGGCTCCTCTAGATGCTTCATTCACTGTTAATTCTTGTGCAAAATAGCCTAGATTTCCTGTCATACGAATACGTACTGTATAGATAAGCAACAATATAACAATAATTACCTTCCAACGGCAAGGGTTAAGTTCCAGTATCTCAGAAGACATATCTTCATCTTTATTGTGTATGTTCACGACTGTGTTTAGCTTGAAGGCAACCTGTACAAGAGTAAAATGAACTAGTCAATAATGGAGGAGTTTAATATGCATTAAGGGTGATAAGAGGTGATATGACTTTTTTTTTAAGGTACCAAAATATATTTCCTGTTCATTTTCTTTGTCTGTCACAGTCTATCCATTTTAAACAACAGATAAACAAGAAAATTACTATCATTTTAAAGTCAAAATTACTCGAATTTAAACAGGATTATGCTTTGCTATGTCAGACTTTAAGCTTTAGAGAGTAAAACTTAAATTTACAATGTAAACAGTATGATTACATATCTGTATACACCCATATCCCCAAATAACATGTCCATATGTGCAAATAGTCTTTTTAGGTAGGAGAATTCCCACACCCTTTACATATGGGATAACTTGTAAAAAGTATTTTTTTTTACCATTCACATGTGAACCCACATTACACCCCAAATTAAATTGAAGATCACCCAAAATAAATTGAAGATCACCCCAAAATAAAATAAAGATCAAAATAACCTTCCTATAGCATTACAACTTTCTACGACTTACTTTATACTGCGCACACCACTGCCTCACTTTCTTCAAGACTGGGGGGGTCCGCAGGTGATTCTTTTTTCCCTGCTGACGACCAATCAGTGCATTTTGTTTTTTCAGGCACAAAACTGTCGCAAGACAATGCCAGCCGAATGTCAAGGTCCTCTCCTGTTTAAAAGGAAATGATTGGTTAGGTTATAATCAGTACCCAACAGCAGATATACCATGTATGGGTGCATACACAGAAAATGTGCAATAAAATAATGACAGGTTTAGTTTTTTAGTCAGAAAATAATAGAAATACACCATTAGTCAGAAAATAATAGAAATACCATTCAAATTATATATATCTGTGTGTGTGTGTGTGTGGTGTGTGTGTGTGTGTGTGTGTGTGTGTGTGTGTGTGTGTGTGTGTGTGTGTGTGTGTGTGTGTGTGTGTGTGTGTGTACAGAAATTGTAAAATATAAACGTATAATTCATAAGGACCAGCTATCAACAACTTATATCAAGAAAAAATACAATACAGCAAAAGTTTGTATTCAATATTCCTAAGTGTAAAGGACAAGTGGGCTAAGAGAGGACAAGAGAATACTAACCAAATTCCCTGAACCAGTCTTCTTTGATCAAACTGCCATTGGAGACTATCGTGACAGAGGGCAGCTGAAGGTCCCTTTTACAGTAGCGGACCATCTCCCCAACGTAACGTCCACGGTCTTTCATGAATGGTTCGCCACCACTGAAGTTCACCTTTTCCATGCCTGGAAAATACATTTGCAATGTCAGTTGGTTCACTTTTTCCATGCCTGGAAAATACATTTCCATTTCAAATGGTTCACCTTTGCCATGCCGAGAAAATACATTTGCAATTTCAAATGGTTCACCTTTTCCATGCCTGGAAAATGCATTTGCCATCTCAAATGGTTCACCTTTTCCATATGCCTGGAAAATGCATTTGCAATTTCGAATTGGTTTTGTTGAATTGTGTTTTAACCCCCAAATATTATCCACTGACATCATGAAGCCACATATTTCACATCTCAAGAAAATATGTACACCTGCAATATTTATTATAGTCTGCCAACAAAAACATATGCCTAGCACCGTATTCTTTGTCACTTTCCTTCAATAACAATTATACCTACAAAATAAAAATGAGTGCCTACTACTTGAAATACCAATGAACTACTGACACTCCATTTTGAACAGATAATATGATCGAAAATTTTACTGTTCTATAGACTATTTAGACACCGGTAATTCTACAGAAGTAGTTCTGCACGGACTGCAAGGAACGTAACCACGGATACGACATCCACTATAGGGATTGGGGCGTCCAATGTATTTCGCCGTGTTTAGTACTGGGCCCTGGGGGTTAATTACAGTCGTCCGAATAAATATTACTTAAAATTCTTGTTCAGGAGGTAAAACTGCATAGAAAACCGCAACTGCCATAGTCTAGGCCGCCGTGGAATAGTACTATAGATCTACCAAGACACCTTGTTTAAAGAGTAACTTAATGGAGTGACAAAGCTCCCCCAATATGAACTGTGACAAAGTAGCTACTCACCTGCATCTCTGAGCATCCTCAGGCCTCTCTTGGCTTCCTCCAGAGGAAGAACAAAGGAGGTCTTGGCTGTGTGAAAGCAGAAGCCACATTTGTAATTGCATTGCCTGTTCGGGGAAAGAGACAACTATTATTACAGTATACACAATGCATAAGTTAAGGGATATGCCTATACATTTAATCTGAGGTAACTTCTACTTTTGGTAATATTTAAAATAAACTAAGTATAGCTAAGTATGTTGCTTTTCAATTTTGGCAATTGCTGTGTTTTTTCAACTTCAACTGTTCTGTTGATAATTTAATGTAATGTAATCATTCAGTGGTTTTAATAAGGTAATAAAACTCCAAACACAAATACAACTGTATGCTAATACAGTTCTCTGTATAATACAAAACATAAGAGAAATAGTAAGTATTTGGAATAATTTGATATATTAAAAGTTACATTGTAAAATGGCAGTTTAGCCTAATACTAATACTGTACTCAGTTTACTATAAAACAACAGAAATGAGCATTTGAAATAACTTGTTATATTCAAACTTGCCTTGTAAAATGGTAGTTTACACTCGTCGGAATTGTTCTCGTCAAATCTTTGTTTTCTTCCTCATTTCTCTCTACTTTCCTCTCCTCGATGCTTTTTGACCTTGACCTCAGCCATTCTCTGCTTTTTGACCTCAGCCAGTCTCCAAATTTCTTCCTGACAATCCACAGCCCAATGGTCAGTAGGCCCAGTGATACCTGTATCAGCAACTCTGTGGGGTAGAGTTTTTATCACAGATTAGGCTCTAGTTGGCTGACCTTAAGACAAGATTTGTTCCACTAAACGCTTTATACTCCTTATACAGTAACACTTCGACAACAAAACACTTGGTATTCATTAGACAATAATTTCGGAGTATTCAGAAAACCTAACAATTAACGTTTCACATTTGTCATTAGCGGTAATTAACAGTTTTGAACAGTGAAAAGACAAGGCCAGGCATAATGTCTCTAAGAAATAACTATGGAAAGTTAGAATGTGTTCCCAGGATTACTAAACACTACACTTACGGATAGTTAGAATGTGTTCCCATGATTGCTATTCGCCACACTATTTTAAATCACTTTTTATCTACCAAATTGCCCAGATTTCCTACGTAAGTCCCGCTAAACCGACAGATGAGTGGGAAACGGTATTAGGTTACCATAGCAACGCAGATAAACATCATTTACCTAAGCTCTATCACTGGCCAGGACGCAAGGCAAAATATTATAAGTGAATTATACAAATTTTCACTAAGCCCGTGAGGGAAAAGAAATTAAACGGCAAATGTTGAAAACTTCCACTTCTGTGAGAAATACAATCAATGACGAATTTATTTTAAATTCTTACGATGTTGAGCCTGATAGGCCTATAAACAGAAAACAATAATTAAAATTCACTCTTACCCATCGCGTTCGGGTTTTCAAAAATACGGGAAACCACTAAAGAATATCTGGATATACTCTGAATAGCACTAATACTATGAATAGCACTAAGTCACAGCCTCCGTAAGAGCTTACTAGAGTATCGACGTACATTCGCGCCTACCATCACTTATATACTGCGCTACCGCATTCCGATACACGTACCGTACCGAAACGTAGTGCAATCAAGAGCCACGAATGGTGGTACGTACGTAGTCGTAGGAATTTAGCTATCTGTGCTCTCACTCTTCCGACGAGACATACGTCTTAACGGAACGTTACGTGATGAAAGGTGAAGAAAACGTTTTAAAATGCAATGGATTGAAAGGCTTACGGTAAATCTTTTACCTGCAAATCATGACGCAACAGTCAAGGTTGCAGACAGATTATCCGTCAGACACACTCCGAACGAGTATATACGGTCTGGTAAACGTGACAGGATGTAAATCGATAAGCCGAGATTAAATTATGCAAGATCTATAGTTCTCGCCAAAAATACATGGTGTCCACAAAGTCCCAGTACCATCAATAGTAATAAAGACGTGATGGTACTGGGACTTTATGGACACCCTGTCAATTGTCAAGGTTACGGCCAAAACGTTTTTATCAAAACTGCGTAGCTCAGTGAGGTGACGTAAGATACGTACGTTTGCGCGTTAATAGGACACGTATGGATCCTCACATGACTTAAGTGTTGTAAGAATTTCTCAAATAAGACCATTATATGCCCAAATAACATTGCAGACCTCCTGGCGACGATAATCAATGAAGGTCACACTAGCCAGCGGCCGCTGATGTAAACAATAGACATGAAATCATACTAGAAAGCAAACCACATTTAAAAAAAGTATCTGATTTATCAGGCACTAATGATTTGCTGGGCCTTTGCATTAGTAATCTATAGGCCTGTTACCAGCCTACACACATATATATAGCATATATAAGCATTAGGACCATTTTAATCAGTTAAATCTTCTACATCAGCGTCATGAGTGGTGAATGCTATTGATTTTGTGCGTCGCCTTTTGAGGCTTCGTCAAGGAATATGTCCGACTCGCCACTTTGAATTGTTTTTTCGTTCTTCTTCTTACGTTATTCATATTCTGTAAATAAAACTATTGCCTCTACATCTCCCTGTCGATATCATTAAAAGGATGATGCAATCTGCTAAATTCCTGACTGATTGGCCAACTTAATTACGAAGAAATGTATCTAGAAATGTCATTAGTAACTCGCCATTTCCTTCAGTTTGTTTCAATAGATAATATATTGCCCCATTTACCCATCTTGCATTATTTCTTGTTTTCGTTTTGTTAATGTAAGTGTTGTATGTGAATTGATAAGTTGAAGGTATGTTTTTTTTTCAGTCATGATGTCATACCAATATGAGAATTCAATATATCACATAATATGTTTTCGTCTGTGAACACATCACATGCTACGTAAGATTGTAGTACTACCAAGGAATTTGCCGTACAAACGAAACGATTTAATGTTAACATTCTTCAAGGAGATTAAACCTCGCTGAATTTATTCTATATTTCTCATAAAAATACACATTTTACCATTGAATATATTGTGTTAAATCATTATGAAACGTCTTTAACTAGAATTGTAGCTTTTGTCAAGGTCACGTAAGTGATGGTGGTTGCGTGTAAAAAGGGGATTTTGCAATCGAGATATCCTTAATCCTAATGTTATCAATCACGTGAGAGCCATAAAAATGAAAATTTATATATATATATATATATAGAGAGAGAGAGAGAGAGAGAGAGAGAGAGAGAGAGAGAGAGAGAGATTGTAAGTTTTACTGGTTATATTTTAAGTATAAAATTTCATTCTAATTTTTAATATCTGGCTTCAATCATATCATCTTGGTTGAGAATGTATTGTGAGAAGCGTTGTTGTTACTCACATATTTTTTGCCAATCTTGTTTGAAAGAAGTATAAATCTAACTTAATTCTCCTTTTAAGAAAGCTCACTCACGCCTGATTCGATGTTCGTGACTGACGTGTAATGATTTCTTGCTCTTTCTCTCATGTTATACTGCGTCAGGTATTACAAAAGTGTGTAGCTAACTGGGCAGTCTTGCTCTAGTACTACGTATAGACTCTAGTACAAAAACAAGCGCCTATAGGTCTTCTTGTAACCATGTTTGCTATTCTCCAGGCAAGCAATGTTTATTTACTTGCATTATTGCATATAGGGGGAAATGCACATTCGTTATCTTGCATATAATGTTATGGTCTAGGTGACTTTTAACCTTTCGAAATCCTCTTCTTCTTCTTCTTTTGTGAGAGAGAGAGCTGGATGTGATTGATTTCGTAAGGAAAACGTAGTCTCTTTTATTTTACCTATATACACATTTCTCTGCAATGTACACACCCATACAGTATATAGACGTATGTGTGGTGGTGGAGTATAGGCCTATTTATAATACACCACTCACAACTAAACAACCGATTATACGGCTTTGTTCTTGACGGGGGAGGACATTATCAAAACAAAATTCTACAGAAACTTTTTCACATATATACCGGAACAAGGCAGTTGTTGTAACAAAGTAAAAATTTCTTGATCTATCCAACGTGCCATCACAACAGGGAGGTCTTGTTCTGTCATTCATTTTCCCATTTTTCCTGTTTTAGAGGTATAAATTGGCTTCTACATATAAATTAATAGGCCTGTACAGTTAGCGCAGCTGCTCAGTTATATCTTCGAGCTTTTAACAAGATTCAAACAGTGGCATTACGTCATCTAACGTAATCAGATTCGTGTCATATTGTTATTATCTTCATTTTTATTAACGTTTACTATATAATAGTAATTTTCCTGATGCTTTATTCACTTAGCATTTCCATTTTCAAGTCTGAGCGAGAATGAGGAAGGAGTAATTTATATAGTAAGTGGCAACTGTACCGAGATGGCGCCATGTCTCGGGATGGCCTTGGTGATAAAAGAAGAAGATCGATTACCCAATGTTTATAGTACTAAGGACCGGACGCGTTTGAAAGAAGATAATTCTGACGAATGGAACACGTATACCAACCTACTGCTTGCAATCTCGGATTCCTAGTATTATACCAGTCATGGTGTAAATTATCATATTAACCTTGAAACAGCTTTATCGGTTGATGAATCATTTACCTGGAAATTAATGAATGTCTAGAAAAATGCGGTTTGCGGATTTGACTCATGCACATTATATTAAGCTTCTTTGTAAGATTTAAAAAACATATACCTACTTTTTAGTGTAGGAGCGTTCAACAATCTTTCAATATAGATTTTGATGTATAAATTCATAAGAAATGGCCTACTGTCGTCGCGAAACAATGTGAACATAACGACAAATATGATGCAAAAAATAAATAAATATATAAATAAAGAGGAATGTTACCCAAAGACGACCACAAAAAAAAAAAAATGCAAAAGGTATTGTATAAGGCTAAATAGAGGTCACTTACGGTTGATGTAATAAATATAGACTCTAACTATTTTAGTTTTGTTGTGTAAACCTATTAAAATGAAGCTCTCGTGAAAAATAAAAATCAAGATGAACTGTTTTCCAAATCGGACATTGATGACAGAAACCAACAAGGTCCTAGATTATGTAAAAAAGGGTTCCTGCAGAAACATACAATGGATGCATAGGAGAATTCTACACAATGCTGGTAAAATGGCCTTCGGAGACACTATAGGCCTATAAACGTTTTTCATGGAGCAGAACGAAAGGCATTAGTTTACTAGACATATGCAACAGAGACGTAGGCTATACACGTTTCTACAAAAGTCATGAACATGCGAATGCATTTTGATTTCACATGAATAGCAGATGTAAATATAAGGTAAATCACAATCAAAAATTAAAATCAATAATCATTATGAAAACAGACGGTACAAATAACTCTCCGGCAAAAAAATATATATATATCATAAAAAGATTGTTGTGTGCATGGCGACTTTCTCACATATTCATTTAGGTCTAGTAAATACGTAGTTTGATAAGTCTAGTCTAACGTTCCTTAAAGCGTACAATAAGATGCATAGGACACACATGAAAATTGCTCTCGGTGAATGTATTGCACATGTCACGTTATGGTACTAATAGCTGAAGGTGTTTACAGATCTTGTTTGTACCTATCTCTCGCCAACGAAGCCATTAGGAGAGGTCAGGAGGATGGGAAATGAAGCATATGGATGTTTCTCTCTGTGCATGTGTGTGTGTGTGCACTTTATGGGCATGATATCATCCCTAATTGTATAGGCATACACCACCAATTAATTCACTATATTTAACAAATATGTTGAAATTCCAGAATATTATGTTTGGAATTTATTTGGTTATGATAGCGAACTGAGATTTCTCTCTTTTTAAAGTTTTTTTATGTTCACGTAACTTTGAAAGTCAGTTCTGTATTCGTGGTGATATATAACTTATCCATAAAATCACTTTTTTCGCTAAAAATTAAGCAAGGTTTACGAGCTATTTTATATAGACATACTTGGTCATTATTTGCTGCCAGCCTATGTTTAGTCGTCCCTAATCTTGTAATGTTTTAGCAAAAATGCTCAATTATCAAATTTAAGCCAAAAAGCTTATCAAACAACCTCAGAAAAATGAAAGAACCCCCTTTATTGAATTGACAGAAGCATGGTAAATTGAGATTATGTAAATATATATGGATCAGTTTTGAATGTGTTAGTTTTTTCCTATTATCCAAACAGTTACAAAACGTTTAAGAGTCGAATTGCAATGCTGGGCGAACATAAGACATTACATGGTGTCACAGTGATGCCGTTTTTTCTTCACACTTGGCTTTCAGCAGTGTTACCATAGGCAGTTCATCTTATTGTTTTACTTTATTTGTGATTTAATGGTTAGAATGCGTATTTTCCTATGTATAATTATTTCCCGTGATGTTAGAAAACTACACGTCACTAGCTCAATAGAAAGTATTTTTGACGAAGAAAAATAAAGGATTTCAATAAAATTCACTTGTATAAATAAGCAGGATGTGTTTTATATCTTTATTTTCATAATAAAAACATAAAAAAGGCAAAGTGAAGAATTTTTTTCTTCTCAGTGCCGTGGCCTGTGGTCGGAAAAGCCACGGAGGGTTGCCAGATGTCACCACCACACTAATAGACGAAATTCCTCAAACGGCAAACCCTGCGCGGTGAATGAATGTAGTAGTGCAATATGATTGCACCATGATCAGTATTTATCTCTCTCGATAGTGCAAATCTTACAAATAAAAAATTAAACTACTTTTAGAGTTAATCATCTTATAAACATCGTATTTTACAAGTCTGGGAACTTTTCACAGCTAGGCCTACAAGATTAAAAACGGAAAATTAACAACTTTTATTTCGTATGTCTATGAGGGCTCGTTTTCTTTGAGTCGAATCACTCAAACTAGTTTTCTTTTAACTGAACATCGTTAACTGCGAAGTCTCTGACAAGAAATACCTGTTACGTGGGAATTTAGGAACCGGTCTTCCTCTGGCTACTTAAATTTAAAAGAAATGGCTACTTATAGCCCTAATTTCATCCGAATTTAGCCTCTTAATCCCTAGGAATACATTCATAAATTATAGTATGGGTAGACTTTACTTTAAAAAAAAGTTGTATTTGTGTGTATTTACAGTAATACTTCAACATAATATCGCAACATTTCAGTGCATTTCTCTGCATTTCACCGTATTCAGGTAATTGGGTCATGAGAGAAATGCCATAACTTTCTTTTCTATTATCAATGCAGAGTCTTTAAATTCGTGTAAAACAACGTGGAATCAATTCTGAATAATTATTCTGATTTTTCATTTTTATTTTTACTTTCATTCTTTTTTTGTAGCTGAAATATTAGTGGGAGTGTTACGTCATCTGGTGTTTTCACGCGAACAGTGTTACCAGATCGACGAAGGTGGCAGCTGATACCCCAACATTCCAGTGTCATCACGTATATCTTTTCTGTATATATATATAATATATATATATATATATATATATATATTAATATTCTATTTTTATTGACTATTTGTTTTTCAATGTCATTGAAACTGAATCCCATATTATGAATAATTGTTGTTCAAAGATAAACTTCAGCACATATAATGGCATTTTTGCAAGCCATTCATGATTGAGTATCATATCCATTAATATTCTATTAACTGCATCCTCATAAATATTTTGTCTATGAGACGATTCGTATAAATATGTCAAAAGTAGTTAAAACACCTCTCGATTCTGGCACACTGGCCTCTGACATGTGCGACGGGTCTTCTTCATAATAACTTCGACTGGCGGCCGACGAATCTTTAACCCCTACCCCCGGGCCATATTTATTCGGTTAAAATGGACATTTCGGCCAAATTAAGTCTCCTGGGATTATCGGACACGAAAGTCAACGAAACCATCAAGAACAAACCTCTGTCGGCCTTGTTAGCGGGCATCGTAGATGAGGTGGGTATTTAGTAATGGGTGTTACGTTGGTTGGGGTCAGTTCATTAAGGTATTTTAATTAATAATATTTAATATATTTGTTATATCTTATTGGAAATTCTTAGAATTTGCAAGAATAAATCACCCAAATATTTTAAAATGTGTTCAGACGAGGTGAGTATGGCCAAACCAGTCTACCTATTTAGGGTAGCTACTAACCTACCTACTAAATTAGTTAGCTTAGGCTCGTATGTTAGCCTACCTATACCCTACCTTAGGTATGCTATACCTATTTTAAATTCAGCAAGGAACTATTAATAATAAAAAAAAATAGGTTATTTCTACAGAAGCAATCCGCAGTGGCCTAGACTATGGCAATTGACGTTTTCCTATGTTTATTTTAGGTACTTACTGAACAAGAATTTAAAGTAATATTTATTCGGACGACTGTAATTAACCCCCAGGGGTCAGTACTAAAAATTGCGAAATACATTGGACGCCCCAATCCCTAGTGGATGTCGTATCCGCGGTTACGTTCCTTGCAGTTCATGCAGAACTAGGTATTCTTTAGAATTAGCCTGAAAGAAACGTAACCGTGGATACGACATCTACCGGGGATTGGGGCGTCCAATGTATTTCGCCGTGTTTAGTACTGGCCCCTGGGGGTTAATTACAGTCGTCCAAATAAATATTACTTAAAATTCTTGTTTAGTAGGTAAAACTGCATAGAAAAACCGCAACTGCCATAGTCTGGGCCGTCGCGGATAGGTACCCTAGATCTACCAAAAATAGTTATGGTATTAAGCTTCTTGTAGCCTATGTGCAGTATTATTTTTTACTTCAAGTCAATATTGCATTTGTACTTTTAAAAGTAGTAGCTATCATTTTCCAGTGTAAATGTGATCAGAACAATTCTGATGCTTGTTACGTTCACCAATTACCCAAAGATACCCCAGTAGGTCCTATCTACAATTCCAGAAACCACAGTCGGAAAGAAGGGTTATTGGTCTTTAGGGGGGTGGGACCGGATGGGTAGTAGGTATAGAGAAGGATCCAGGGGTAGGCTAGCTTATGAGGTGGGAGAAATCTGATCATGAAAACGGGCCAAACCCAACCTTTCTTAGAATGCCATGCCCTGACCTAACCAGACCTTAACTTTTTAACCTGACTTTGAGGCATCGTACCCTGACCTGGGAGAGGGGGTTGGTTTCGAGTGCATACTGGGTTGGCTTCGAGTGCTTAAAGTAACTTTTATTCTGCGGAAGTTGTCACTAAGAGACGAAAACACCAACACCAACCCCTATCACCCTACTCTGCATACTAAGGTAAAACACTGAATTGCTACCTGGCCTCTACCATAGCATGACCACCTTCCTGAAGAAGTATTACTTTAACACGTCCTGTAACCCAGGATAGATATTAATCATGAGCCAGCAGCCGTTGAAGCAACACCTCAAGACCTCTACTTTCCTCTCAAAATAAGTGTTTTCTCCCAAGTCACAAATTAGGTAATGCCATAATTTCCAATTTTCAGGAAGGGGGTTGTTATTCAGTATTTTACCCTATGTGGGTAGGAAAAATTCAGATTGAGAGAAATACAAGGACATTAGGAATCCCACTAATAGTTATCATTCAGAATAAAGTAAATTATGGAATGTATGCAAACTAATATCATGCACTAGTGTGGGGACTGGGTACCTTAGGTTGGGCGAGGTTGGTTCAGTCATTTGCAATGAGGAGAATCAGAAAAGCTGAGTACATTAAAATATAGTATGGTTTTATTTTTTAAGTTTTGACTGCAATAATGATTTGAAGTAAAATTTTATGTTGTAGGCTAGGCTACATCCCAATCGAACGGACCCCAGTGCGTTTTAGTTCCTTATAGTTGCTTTTTTTTTTTTTTTTTTTTTTGGGTCAGCCAAGACAGGAAACCAGAAACTCCCACTGATTAAGTTAGGTGTTGGGTTTTCATATTTATTTTGTTTCATGCAACTTACCTGTCAGGTATATATATAGTAGCTGATAATTTCGCGGGGGGACACCGACAGAATTTAAAACTTACGACACACTAGTGGGAGTCAGGTGGTTGGTTAGTACCCCCATTCCCCCCGCCGCTGGGGAGGCGGTTATCAGGAACCATTCCCATTTTCTATACATAATTTTTCTGTCTCCGGTGTTGTGAACATCTGTTTACAGCACCTCCGTCTGGATTTGAAAACTTTTTTTGGCTACTTGAGTATCCCTTTTGGTTTCTTTTTTGGATTAATTGATTGGAATCGGTGGCTAGGCACACGTTATTTAGTGGATTGATTTGATTTTGGTTGACTTTTCTTGGATAATATGTCAGGGTCTAGTACAGCTAGCGCTAGGTTCTGCTCTAGAAACTTGATTGTAGAGGTAGGCTACTGAAAGCTTCAGTAGACCACATACGGTATGTAAGAGTTGCAGGGAGCATGAGTGTGTGTATGAAAGCCGTTGCAAGGAGTGCGAAAGACTAACAGATTCTGAGTGGAAGGCGTATGATACCTATCTTAGGAAACTTGAAAAGGATAGGTTAAGGAGGTCTTCCTCCAGGAGTGTTTCAGGCGTGCAAGAAATTAATGTTCCTCCTCCGTTAACCCTCCCTTCTGTAATGCTCCTAACCCTGTAGTTTTTGCCTCCGGGCCCTGAAGCAGTGTCTGTAGAGAGTAATACTTTATCCTTAATTTGTTCCGACACGTAATACAAACCCTCGGTCCTTTAACATAGGAAGTAGCTAGCGCAGCTGGAACGGTCGTAAGCTTCGAACAAGGGGAGAACGGTAGTTAACTGCTTGTCCGATCGTCGCGCGCCGCGCGACTGGGAGGTAAACAAATCACTTTTGCTTTCGGCCGTGTGTGGATAGGACGTGCTCGTCATCGCTCTGCCCGCTTTGTCGTTTGCTTTGATTTTGAGTATATGCCCTCTTTTCCTAGTGTGATTGAGAGTAATTGTAAGTACCTTGCATTTCTTTTATTCATTAAATGATGAGTGATCAAGAAATGGAGACTTCGCCGCGCCCCCCTCCCCGGTCGCCCGTAGAGTGTGTCCAGGGCTGGAGGGGCCGTAGATGCGGCGGATTCAGATCATTTGTAGATTGATCCGCACGAGGTTTGTACTCGTTGTCGGGGGCTGAGAGTGCTCCCGCAACGAGCCATGTGTAACGTGTATGCATTGGTCCGAGGCGCAGTGGGTTCTGTACGAGGGCAGGAAGAGACTTAGGCCGCCCAAGAAGTCATCGGAAAGTCCAGTGACTCCTTTGGTAACGGACACTTCGTCCTCTTTCCTGCCCCCGCCCCCGGCCAGCCCCCACGTTTCGCGCCTTCCCCTGCGGGGGGGTAGCGGAGTCCTTCTCCTCTCTCGATCCGTCGAAGTGTGGAGGAGGGCGCCCGCTACCCGGACGTCCAGTTGTATTCGGGGCGGGTCTTCCGTCCGCTCTGGGTGGGGTTCTTCTCCCCCCAAGCGTGAGGGAACCCCTCTAACTAACCCGACTGTCGTTTCCGCAGGTGTGCCATCAGCGAAGGACGACCTGGGACAGGTGTGGGAGTCGCTGGGATTGCAGGGAGTGCCTAGCATCCAGGGGTTGATTCAGCGGTTGGCGGGGTCGGCAGTGGTCACTCATGGTACGGTAACCACCACTACCACTACAATTTCGACACCAGCATATGAGATGCCCACCGCACTTGGTGTACACTCCACATGTGATGTCGGTGGCACCCACGGCTGCAATTCAAAGACCAATTCCTGCCGTGCCAAAGAGGACGGTGCCACCGCCACCTGGGTTCTTTGTATTGCCGACCCCGGACTGCTCTGCCCCAAGAGTACCCCCCTGGACCTTGCCGCCAGTGCCGAGGATGAAGGTAGCTGCCGACAGGACGCCTGGCTCTCCTGTGTACCTGCCGTGCCTGCCGTGACCTGTTGCTGTCCCTCTTCTCATTCCCTTTCCAGGTCATTCCCTTTCAGATCATGTGCCTGCCGTTCCTGCTGTTCCCAGACCTGTTCCTGTTGTTCCTGCTGTTGGTGGTGCTGTCACAGTCTCAGGTCTTTCCGGACAGGTGCAGTCGGGCCCTGTTGCTTCGGCAACTGCCCCGGCTCCCTCCTGGATGGAAGACCTGACGTCTGTCCTGCGGAGCCTGGCGAAGAAGAAGAGGAAGAGGAAGAAGGGGTGTCGTCGTCGTCTTCGTCGTCTTCTTCGTCGTCTGCTGCCTCTCCTTCCCCTTCGACTTCTAAGGCTAACAGCCGAAGAAGAGAAGGCCGCCTCCTCCCCCCTAAGAAAGGACTCCTTCGGGATCTTCTAAGGGCCCGGGCTCGCTCAGGCGAGTCGGGGAGCTCTTCTGCTGTCCTCCCGTTCCTTCGGGAACGGGGCCCGTCGCTTCTTCTGCAAAGAAGAAGTCGACGGGGACCAGAGGTGCATCAGCTTCGGCTGGTGCGTCCTCACCTGGTGCTAGCGGTTCTGCCGCTAAACCAGGTTCCGTTCTCGGGCGCTTCTCGTTCGCGAGAAGCACCGAGTGGACGCTCTTCTAAGGAAGACCGTCCAGCCAAAGTTTTTGACGCACGAGCTCGCTCGCCGTCAAGACAAGCGGCACGGAGCAGTAAGACTGGCGAGAGTAGTGCACATGACTCTCGCCAGGCCAGTGGACGCTCTCGCAGCGATCAACTGGCTGCTCGGGCTGACGTGACGGTCGCTGACCAGCCACGGGTTGAGGCGAGGAAGGAGTCCCCGCGGCCGCCGGTACCAGCCACGGCTGGTACCAGCGGCTCGACGCGCCGAGAGGACGCTGGCCGGTCTCGACGCGACAGAGAGCCTAGCAGGTCACCCGTCCGCCGCTCCCGATGGGACCGGGCGGAGACGGTGACCAGCGGCAGCTCGCCTGACGCTAGAGATCGGTCTCGACGTTCTCAGCCGAGCCTATCGCCCCAGGCGAGCGGCAAGGCTAGGCCTGCTGCTCGATCGTCACCGCGGGTTGACGATCAGCAGCAGCCCTCCACGCACGCTGGTCCTGCCAGCGAGCGAGGGGGGAGCGTCAGGTCTGCCTCTCCCATACCTTCAACCTCCTCGGGCTATACCGGGAGGAGCGAGGTACCGAGGAGCGATCACGAGAGGTGCGCCGCTCGTGACCCGGCTATGACGCCGTATGGCTCAGGCACGGTTTTAGGACCGGCCAGAACATACGCGCAAGTAGTTGGAGGCGACCGTCAGGGGTCTGTCGCTGTTCCTCCTTCTGAAGAGGAGTATCGCGGGACCTGCTCTTGCTGGAGGGACTGGACGGTCCTACTCCACAAGACGCAGTAACTCCTGAGATACAGAGGAACTTTGCAGAGGTCATTAAGCTGATGCGTCTGCATAATGACCTTGCGGAGGGATCGCCGCTACCACCGTCAGAGCCCACGTCCCGGCTCGAATCATTTTGGGGTCCCAAGAGGGAGCCCAAAATGATGGTGGGGTTACCGCGATCAGAGCTTGCGGACTCAGTCCTGGATCAGGTAGAGAATCTCGTCTCAGGACGGGAGGACTCGCTAAAGTCCGGACGGTCTTCTAAGCTGCTTCCTCCCCCCTCTACAGGCGGCAGAGGCGATTCTACTGTTGCCTTCGGAAGACCCAATACTGCCGAAACAGGTTAACCCGAGTTAGCGAGGCTGACTCCAGGTGTGTCCCTGCAGCAGCTCCTGTCGGAGAACCTATGGTTCTCGCAGCAGGAGGCACTTGCCCTGGAATCTACCGCTATGGCAGCATTTCAGGCAGTTTCCTGGTTGGATTTGTGGTCCCTCACAATATCCAAAGTAGCGGCCGGCTCCGGGAGTTCTGCTCTCGAAGACGACGCTTCTTTTAGGAGACTGTGCCAGTCTGGAGGAAGAGCAATCTCTTACCTCGCCCATCAGACTGCTAACCGGTGGTCCAACTTGGTTCTTCGTCGTAGGGACGCAGTCCTTACCCGAGTGACCAAGGGGGCCGGGCGTGAGGCGGCACTCGGGCTTCGAAATGGACCTCTTAGGAGTTCCCCAGCTCTCTTTCCTGGAGAGATGGTGGACGCTGCGGTGGAAAGGCGGCGCACTGACGACAGTGACCGCTTAGTTCACCAGGCAGTCTCGAAGGTTACTGGGCAATCTCGAGCGACTGCGGCCAAAACCAAAGAGCTTGGCTAGCGCTTCCACGGCTGGCGAAGACGGTTTGCACCGTCCAAGCCCGTGTGAAGACTCCTGCTGTTTCAACTTCTGCTAGAGGAGGCCGTAAACCAGCCCTCCTCCCAACCTCCTTTTCCCCGAGGAGGTGGTGGAAAGAAGTCGAAACGAGGAGGGAAACGCTAGGGACGGCGTTCCCCCTCACCTGCTGCCGGAAGTGGGGGGCTTGCCTGGCGAACCATTGGGCGACTTGGCAGCGCTACGGCGCCGAGAACTGGATAGTAGACGTCCGTTCGGGAGGGGTATCTACTACCCTTCGAGTCTCGGACCCCCCCTCATCTCCAAAGCCGGTTCCATCTACAGACCTATGTCCGGGTGGGATCCAGCAAAGGACAACGCTCTTCGACAGGAGATCAAGACCATGCTGGCGAAACGAGCTGTAGAAATCGTGGAGGACCAGTCACCGGGCTTTTACAGCCGCCTCTTCCTAGTGGAGAGGCATCGGGGGCTGGCTGGCGGTCGATAGACCTCTCTCCCCTGAACCGCTTCGTTCGCACGACGCGGTCACGATGGAGTCGGCACGCTCGGTGCTCGACTCGATCAGGGGGAACGAGTTTTCATGCTTTTGCAGTGGACTTGAAGGACGCGTATTTTCAAATACCCATCCATCAGTCCTCCAGAAAGAAGTACCTCCGCTTCATCTTCGACGGGCACGGTGTACCAATTCAGGGCACTTGTTTTTTTCGGTCTCTCAACCGCCCCACAGGTGTTCACGCGAGTGTTCACTCTGGTGTCAGCTTGGGCCCATTCGCACGGGATATACGTCTTCTGAGGTATCTCGACGATTGGCTAGTCCTGGCGAGCTCCCGCTCGCAGTTGCTACGGACAGAGATCGACTCCTCAAGTTTTGTCGCGATCTGGGGATCGTGATAAACTACGAGAAGTCCGATCTCGAACCCAAGCAGAAGATGAAGTACCTGGGAATGCTGATAGACACGTAAGCAGGGCAGGTCTTTCCCGCAGACTTGCGTATCAGCAAATTCAGGGAGGCAGCCGGCCGGTTTCCTGTCGCGGCAGGAACAGGCAGCACAGCAATGGCAAGTCGTGATTGGCCATCTGTCGTCACTCGAGAAGTT
The DNA here is from genome assembly GCF_015104395.2 of Macrobrachium nipponense. NCBI lineage: Eukaryota > Metazoa > Arthropoda > Malacostraca > Decapoda > Palaemonidae > Macrobrachium > Macrobrachium nipponense. The sequence goes on along the minus strand of NC_087211.1, from coordinate 82,874,150 downwards.
AGTCCCTCACGGGCGTCTTCACCTGCGGTCTCTCCAGTGGAGGCTAAGGGAGAGTTGGTGGTCTCAGGCCAAGGATCCTCCTTACTTTCCCGTGGCTATCACGGACAAGGTGAGACAGGACCTAGCCTGGTGGCTCGACGACAAGAAACCTCTTAAGAGGAGTGCCCATACGCACTCCCCCCCGGAGATGCTTCTGTTCTCAGACGCATCGACCGAGGGATGGGGCGCACACCTGGAGGAGTTGCTGACTGCAGGTGTGTGGGACCATCACGAAAAGCACCTTCACATCAATGTCCTGGAACTCAAGGCGGCGTTCAACGCTCTCCGAGAGTTTCAGGACCGCTTGGTGGGACACTAGTGGTGTTGATGTGCGACAACACCACAGTAGTGGCATATGTCAACAAGCAGGGGGGGGTGGGGGGCTAGTGTCTCTTCCGCTCCATTCAGTTGACGGTGCAGGTGCATGAGTGGGCCACGGCTCACTCGATAGAGCTGTCAGCACGCTACATTCCAGGCAAGATGGAATGTAGTAGCGGACGGCTCAGCCGTCGGGATCAGGTGATAGGGACCGAATGGTCTCTACACCAATACGTGGCGGAAAGGCTCTTCAACCTGTGGGGGCGACCGGTCGTGGACCTGTTCGCCACCCGGCACAACAGAAAACTTAAGGTTTTCTTTTCAGCCGTGCCGGACCCATGGGCAGCTGCAGAGGACGCTCTCAACACCCTTGGGACAACCTCTTCGCTTACGCCTTTCCTCCCTTCTGTCTGATTCGGAAGTGATCAGTCGAGCGCTGGTTCACTCCCAATCTCAGAATGATCCTGGTGGCTCCCAAACGGCCTCAAGCCGTTTGGTATCCGGGACCTGCTGGCTCTTCTTGCGGACGCACCGAGAGAGACTACCCAGTTGGCACAACTTCTAGCCCAGCCACACGTAGAACGGTACCACCAAGCAGTCCAGTCCCTTCAACTTCACGGCTGGCTGTTATCCACCATCTCTTGCGAACGAGAGGCTTTTCTCGTAGCGCAGCAACAGAGATGGCTGGACATGTCCGACAGTCCTCTGCAGCTGTGTACCAGGGGAAGTGGGCCGTCTTCTGTGGTTGGTGTCGTAGACAGGGTCTGTCTCCTCTCAGAGCCACTCTTCAGCAGGTAGCGGATTTCCTCGTGTTTCTTCGCCGAGAGAAGCTCCTCTCAGTACCCACAGTTAAAGGATATAGAGCCGCCCTGGCTCTCGTCCTAAAACTGAGGGGACTGGACATCTCGAATTCGTTCGAGATATCCTTGCTAATGAGGAGCTTCGAAAGGTCTTGCCCACCCAAGGAACTCAGCCCCCTGCGTGGATGTGACTCTCGTCCTTAGGAGTTTGACTCGAAGACCCTTCGAGCCACTCCGAGAGTCGTCAGACAGGGATCTGACCCTCAAGACCCTCTTCTTGCTGGCCCTGGCATCGGCGAAGAGAGTAGGGGAACTACATGGTCTTTCTTATGATGTTAAACACACCAGAGGCTGGGGATCTGTGACGCTCGATTTCGTCCCGAACTTC